>NW_027459799.1:49554-78530 GCF_025594145.1 Primulina tabacum | reverse complement strand
TTTTCACGGACCACAAGAGTTTGAAGTATTTGTTTTCTCAGAAAGACTTAATATGCGACAGAGACGGTGGTTAGCTTGTCAAAGATTATGATGTGACGATTAGTTCACCCCAGGGAAGGTCGAATGTTGTAGCAGATGCATTGAGCCGTAAGTCAGTTCTTCTTTGAGTTCTATGATCCAGAAGCCGTTGTTGTTAGACTTGCAGCGAGAGGAGATAGCTTTGGTGGTTCCAGGAACCATTGCTCGCTTTTCAGCGTTGGTCATTCGGGCTACATTGACGGACAGAATCCGTAGAGAGCAGGCCAATGATTTACAGTTGATAGAGATGAGAGCCAGAGCAGAGGAGAGAGGTAATTCAAGTTTGGGATGAATAAAGATGGTTGATGACTTCAGAGGCCGTATTTGTATTCCTGCTGGTGATGATATCGGCGAGACTCTTGACAGAGGCACATACCGCACCATACTCGATACATCCAGGTAGCAACAAGATGTATCAGGATCTTCGTAGACTCTATTGGTGGCCAGGTATGAAGAAGGATATTGCCATGTTTATTTCTCAGTGCCTAACTTGTCAGCAGATGAAGATCGAGCATCAGAGACCTGCTGGGACATTGCTATCATTGCCGATTCCTCAATGGAAATGGGAGCACATTACGATGGACTTCGTGACTAGTCTTCCCAGAACGCAGAAGGTTATAACTCTATTTGGGTTATCGTTGATCGATCGTCACGTATTCCATGAACCAGTATGCCGAAGATTACATAGCTGAGATTGTTAGACTTCATGGTGTTCTTGTGTCGATCGTGTCTGATCATGACCCTAGATTTACTTCAGATTTTGGAGAGTTTTCACAGAGCTATGGGTTCACGGTTAGCATTTAGTACAGCATATCCCACCCCAGAGCGACGTCAATCAGAGAGAGTTATTCAGATTTTAGAGGATATGCTCAGAGCTTGTACTATCGATTATCCTGGTAGCTGGGATTCCAAATTACCTCTTGTTGAGTTCACGTACAATAATTGCTACCAATGACGATTGGCATGGCACCGTATGAAGCACTTTATGGCAGAAAGTGTAGATCTCCCTTGTATTGGGACGAGATTGGCAAGAGGAATGTTAGGTCCAGAGTTGGTCCAACAGACAGCTGATGTTTTGCTGTTATTCGAGAGAGGATGAAGACAACACAGATGAGACAGAAGAGTTATGCTGATGTAAGACGTAGGCCATTGCAATTTGAGGTTGGTGATCACGTGTTCTTGAAGATTGCACCTCTTAAGGGTGCGGTTTGGCAAGAAGGAAAAGTTGAGTCCAAGATTTATTGGCCCATTTGAATCTTGGATAGAGTTGGTGATCGAGCCTACAGGTTAGCCCTACCACCAGATCTTGATAGAGTTCATAATGTTTTTCATGTCTCCATGCTCAGGAAGTATAATGCCAATCCTTCCCATGTTCTTCGCCACGAGCCATTGGATTTGACGCCGAATTTGACGTACCAAGAGATTCCAGTTCAGATTCTGGATCGCAAAGTTAAAGTGTTGAGAAACAAAGAGATCGGCATTGTTAAAGTCCTTTGGAGGAATCAGTTGATTGAAGAAGCCACGTGGGAACCAGAGGAGATGAGGGAAATATCCTGAGTTGTTTGCGCAGTGACGTCAATTTCGAGGACGAAATTCCTTTAAGGAGGGGAGATTGTAATAGCCAAGCCTGGTGAACGGTACGGTTTAAGATTTCGTATGATCATTGACTATTTGGTTAAGTTTTAGTATAGTTTTGATGTTAAGAGTTGTGATTTATGGTTTATAGTATTGTTGATATAAGTGTTGTGTAGTTGTGTTGTAGCATTGTTGCGATTTAATTCATGGTAATTAGTATATTGAGCCAATTGGTATGAGGCCAATTGGGGTGGTTAGACTATATATAGAGGTGCAACTTTCTTGTCGGGAGTGTTGCCGAATTACGAGGAGAAGCAGCGTTGCGATTCGATTTTTGTTGCATAGAGTTTATTGATGGCTACAGAATAGAGTGCACCCGCACTGGAAAAGGCACCGCACCTGAGGTGGTGGGACAGAAGCAAGACTGCACCCGCGGTATAAACGGCATCGCACCCGCGGTCGATGCTTCCAGATTTGTGATGTTTTCCAGTAAGCTCAGCGCACCTGCGGTAATAATGTTAGCGCACCTGCGGTCGTGAACAGTAGAAGCGTGTTTTTGAGATTTAAGTGATATAAATCATGAGTTGGTTCACTTTTCTCTCATTTTCACCCCTTCTTCTCGATTTCTTCAGCAAAGTGACCTAGGGTTTCTTCATTTCTTTCTTCCTTTCTTTGGTTCTAGCCTATTGTTGGATTATTGAAGTTAGAACAAGGTTATTTTGGGTTCAAGAAGCTAAGGTAAGCTTGTGGCTTTGTTTTTCTTGGATTATGATGATTGGGAAACCATGGGTTTGTTGATTAGTTGGTTTTATGGATTTAATGTTATGGGTTTGTGTTTATTGAGTTTTGATGGTGCAATACATGGTTTATTGTTGTAGGTTGTGTATCAAGAGATTAGATTCAGGTTTCAATTGGTTGTAAGTGGAATTCATTTCCTTGTGCTCACATGAAAATATATGTATTGTGTTTTAATGGTTTTAACATGTTATTCCCTTCCATTTGATTCATGCTATGTATTAATACACTTTGTTGTATATTAGAGGCATTTTATGTCTCAATTGTGAAAAAGGGAATACAAAAGAACGTATGCAAAGTGTTTGATGAAATGCCAAAGAGAGAGTTCAAATGATTTATTGGATTGATAGATACATAGACCGAGATTGCATGCAATTAGTTGATCAACGACTATAGGCTTATATCCCAACAGAGTATCGATTCATATCGATGGGATATAGGTACAGAGACAGAGATACTATTTAGATATCAATCCATCAGAGAAAAGAGAAATACCATCGTTATTGTTATTCATGCTATGTTATTCATGTTTCAGAGTTGATGGTATTCAATGTTTTCAAAGTCATGTTTTTCAGAGTATGTTATGTATTCATTGTTATGTAAGAGTTCCGCTTGCTGAGTTTTATACTCATTTCAGTTATTTGATGTGATGCAGATAAGAGCGACGAGCCGGGACGTTGAATGGGGCCGGAGTCATATGCAGAAGAGAGAAGGAAGAAGGCTATTTTTGTTAGCATTTTGGACATGATCACAAAAATGATATTTTGTATTTTGTTGTATCATTTCATTGATCATGTATATACTTTTGATTATATATTGAAATGTATTTTAAATCCTTCTTTCTTTAAGAAAATTTTAAATTCCACTGTTATTTTATTAAAACTGGTCAGAGGTGTTACATTAAATTAACTTAATAGTTAGCTAAAATAAATTCTGGGAATGTTTTCCTAATATTAAATTTTATCTCAAACTCCAACTCCAGTCCGGCCTCACTTAATTAACTGAAAAGGTAACAATTAAACTACTGCGTAAAATAATTAAATTTAAAGGAAATAATTTAAATACTCATGCAATAATAATAAAAAATCATTTTACTTTAAATGCTAGAAATTATGCATGACTTATACGTAGTCTGATTTATGGGTTCTACAGAAAGACTCCTTGGAGAGATGCTTATTGGAATCAGCGTCTACAGTGGATGAAGAGAACTTGGACGTGAGAGAGGAGTTCCTTCTCAATATGTTGCCTAAAGAAAAGATTGATGCCCAGCACAAAGAGTTACTCGAAGATGCGAGTAAAGAGGTACCAAAAGCATCTCCTGAATTGAAGGAATTTCCGAGTCACTTGTGTTATGCATTCTTAGACGAGATTTCGTCCTACCGGTAATTATTTATTATTATCTGCTCTACTATTGATGAGAAAGATAGATTGTTGAGAGTGTTGCGAGAGTTTAAATCTGCTTTGGGATGGACAATTTCTGATATAAAGGGGATTAGCCCTACTGTTTGTATGCACAAAATCTTGATGCAGGTTTCCTATTCCCCCTATGTTGATCATTAGAGAAGGCTTAATCCGGCCATGAAAGAGGTGGTGAGAGCCGAGGTATTAAAATTGTTAAATGCTGGTGTTATTTATGCTATATCTGACAGTTATTGGGTTTCACCAGTGCAAGTAGTGCCTAAGAAGGGAGTGTGACTGTGGTGAGGAATGAGAGGAATGATTTATTTCAACTCGTCCAGTGACTGGTTGGCGAGTGTGTATAGATTACAAGAAATTGAATGATTCCACTAGGAAAGATCACTTCCCCCTTCCCTTTATTGACCAAATGCTTGATTAGATTAGGTGGTTATCATTATTATTTCTTTCTAGATGGTTATGCAGGTTATAATCAAATTTTCATAGCACCGGAGGATCAAAAGAAGACTACCTTCACTTGCCCCTACGGTACATTTGCTCTCAGGAGAATGCCATTTGGACTTTTCAATGCACCTGCTACGTTTCAGCGATATACGATGGCCATATTTTCTGACATGGTAGAGGAAACCATGGAAGTTTTCATGGATGATATATATGTCCTTGGTTCATCATTTGATCATTGTTTGCAGAATCTGACACTTGTTTTGCAGAGATGTCAGGCGAAGATTTAGTTTTGAATTGGAGAAATGTCACTTCATGGTTCAAGAAGGTATTGTGCTTGGGCACAAGATTTTGGCCAGAGGAATGGAAGTGGACAAAGCCAAAGTCGTGGCAATTTAAAATCACCCACCGTCGAAGAATGTGAAAGCGATCAGAAGTTTCTTGGGACATGCTGGGTTTTATCGTCGCTATATTAAAGATTTCTCTAAAATTACTAGACCTTTATGTAATTTGTTAGAAAAAGATTCTACATTTATTTTTGACGATGATTGTTTGCAGGCATTTAACAGGATCAAGACACCGTTGATTTCTGCACCCATCATGATAGTGCCTGACTGGAAGCAGCCATTTGAGCTCATGTGCCATGCTAGCGACTATGCTGTAGGAGCAGTATTGGGACAAAGGCGAGACAAGATGTTCAAGGCCATCTACTATACAAGTTGCACACTTAATGCAGCCCAACAGAATTACACAACCATTGAAAAAGAGATGCTAGCAGTGGTGTTTGCATTGGACAAGTTCATAACATATCTCATTGGCACCAAAGTAACTATTTTTGCTGACCATGCAGCTATTCGTTACTTGTTTGCCAAAAAGGATGCAAAGCCCAGATTGATACGATGGATACTACTACTTCAAGAATTTGACTTCGAAGTCAAAACAAGAAAGGCTGTGAGAACCAGGTGGCAGATCACTTGTCACGCCTAGAGCTGGAAAAAAGAATTGAAGGCGGAGCTATCAATGAGTCGTTCCCAGACGAACAACTCTTCAAGGTAAATGTTACACATCCTTGGTTTACAGATATAAATAATTTCTTGCTGTAGTGAATTACGCAAATTTAACTCATCACCAAAAGAAGAAATTTCTTCATGGTGCCAAGTTTTATCTGTGGGACGATCCCTTCATGTTCAAGAGATGCGCTGATCAGATAATTTGACTGTGTGTAATAGAGGAAGAAAAAGGTACGATTCTAGAGCAGTGTCATTCCTCACCCTATGGTGGACACTTTGGGGCATCTAGAACAGCAGCTAATGTTGCAGTCAGGTTTCTATTGGCCTAATCTGTTTAAAGACAGTTATACTTTAGTAAAGTCATGTGATAAATGCCAAAGAGTTGGCGATATTTCTAGACGCCACGAGTTACCACTAAACTTTGGAGGTGGAACTTTTTGATGTCTGGGTATTGACTTCATGGGTTCATCGTTAGAGTAGGTGCCCGTCGAGCCTAGTGTTGGCCGAGGGTTAATGTTGAAATCTATGTATAAACAAAATTTATTTAATAATATTTAAAATTATTGTTTTGGCACATCTTTATCTGTATACTCATGCTAGTAGCATAGATAAAGTCCTTGAATATACAAATAGTAGAAAGAATAGGATGCTCATATGATAAGTATCATGAAACTCATATTTGCAATACTGTATATTCTAAACAGTTCCTAGTCGATTCAGCCGCCGCTAAGAAGGATATAGGTCACTCGAGTACGAGACTATTATCTGCGATATGAGTATCATGTTTCATTGGTAGGGGGCATTGTGATGTCCGAACATGCAGATAGGTTCTCCTTGTAGAGTGCACTGAACAACCCTCTATAAAGGACTTTCCAAGTGGTTCTCACTTATCGAGTGGAAACGTCCTAGTTTATGGTTGTACACCATTAGTCCTTACAAAATGTTCTCAGTGCGTAACTGATCTTAGCACTATCGAATTTAACGATTATTACAAAGTGCTAGTGAGCTCAAATTGTAGCCTTGACTGATACGAATAAATTAAGTAAGAGTGAGCTAAGATTTTGGCAGAATAACAAGCTTTGAATGGAATGATCTTCTTCGTTCTTCAGCTGTTCTTCTGTCATATTTATAAGCTTCCCTTCCAACGGTAACTTGAGATATATTTGAATCTTTGTATCCGTTGATTGCCACTTCATTATTGTTTGCTTTATTTATTGTAATGCGGCGTCTTAACTGCTTTAGCCGAAATGCGTTGTTCTAAGCTGTATTGATTGAAGTGCGGCATTTCATATTCAGTTGCAGTCTTCTATGTCTCTTTGTCGGTTGAATGTTCTTTTCCGAGACATGTTCAGTTGAAGGATGCTTAGCTTAAAAGCATACGGCTGAATGTATCAACTGATCGGTTTCCAACATCAGTTTTCTTTATTAGATCAGCTGATTTCAATTGTTAAGTCCAGTTGCTGAATATAATCGTGTGTATCAGTTGGTTGATCAGTTTGTCAAACTCCAGAATTTAGAGTCTGGTTTTCAACAATTTCCCCCTTTATGGTGTTTGACAAAACTTAGCAAATAATAATAACTGAATACTGAACTTTAGTGGATAAAATAAGATCTGAATTTCTTGAACTGATAGAGGTTTTGATTCAATAAAAGCTTAATCTAATAATCTGATTAACTGCTTTTAACAAGATGGTTTCTTCTCTGTGTTCTCAAGATGCTTCTTTGATTTCTTCCCCCTTTTTGTCAAACAAATCCATCTTCTCAGATAATCTTCGAACGTCAGTGGAAAGAATTTTGACATCTGAGGAGATACTTGAGACAGCAGATTGTAAAAGATTCTGCAGCAATTCCATTTTAATAGAAACAGAAGTTTCCAATCGCTCAACTCGTTTGCTGATAACGTCTTGAGTAATGGAGACTCTCAGCCAAACCTCTGTTATTTTTCATCTCAAGCACAGTGCGGGTAAGAGACTCCATGTTTACTTGAATGGCTTTCAGTTTTGCTGAATCAAATTCAATTGAAGAATCCAATTTGACAGATGAGACAATTGTGTGGATTGAATTTTCTTGATTTCAGTAATCATTCTGCTGCATATTGTTCTGCATATTCTGGATTTCATCAAGGAAAAGATCCATTTCTGTGGATGAGGATGAGTGACTTATCAGATGTTCCCTGTGTTTGATCGTTAGAAGCTTGATCAGAATTACTAGAATCCTGTTCTGGACTTCAGTTTCAGTAGTTGTAGATCAGGGACTTCTGATTCAATGACTTCTTCTGCAGTCTGAGTTGTGACTACAAAAATTTGTGTCTCTTGTTGTTCTTGCACCAAATTCTGGGGCTTGCTTTTCAGTTGGAAAAGTTTCAACGATTAATTGAGTTTTCCTCGATTCAGTTAGTTCTTTTCTCTGAAGTTTGGATGGGCCTTCAGTTTGTTTTTCAGTCTCAGCAGATATTTCTTGCTGCATTAATTCTTCAGCAACAGAGGCTCAACTGGTTCTTCAGATGATATCTGAACCTCTTGTTCTGATTTCCTCAGTTGAAGGAGCAACTGATTCAGAATTCTATTGCTATTCTAGCTGAGCTTCCAGGCTACTTTCTGAATGATTTCATCAATATTGGCAAAAGTTAATTCATCCTCGGAATACATATGTTTATCAGCAAATGATTGTGGCATATCCTGAACAGGTGTCTTCAGTAACCGGTTTGTGGAGGTGGCTCTTTCTGGTGGGAGAAGAATGTATCTTCTTCTGTTTTTGAACAGGCGGATTTTTTAGGAAGAACCACTTCCTGATCCTGTTCCAAAATCGGATTTCCCTTTGTAGGCCACTAAGATCTGAGTCCAGTTGAGTGAATCACAGCTCTTCATGATATGCAGTTGGACCTATGGGATTGTAGTTGGATTTCATCTTTTCAACCATTCTAGTCAGCTTTTTTGGCTCGAAGTTGGTCAAAGAAATATTTTTGCCTCTCCAAAAGCCTGGGCAATAGTAGCAGCTTTGACTATTTTCAACACAATCGCTTCAAGTTTAATAAACTTTTTCAGTTGGGATTTTTGCTTCAGCTCTTTGGCAAAATCTCAGTCGTAAAACTCTTCCAACTATCAAAAGATTTTAGTTTCGATGTGGCAATGCATGTACCCTGTTCCCAAACCAGGTCAATGTGAGTTGGATGGCATTAGATGGTCTTGGCTTTTCAACTAGCGTGCCTTTCTTTTTCAGTAGTGAGAATGTAATGATATTCAAACCAGAGTGAGTGGTTTCCACTTGTTCCCTCAATATAATGCCTTTAGATCTGGCCGAAGGCAAAGGGTAGGGCGATTTACATGAGTCAAAGGGAGCTCTTATTTTAGCGGGTGCCTTTTCTTCAGTAACTGAATCACTAGGTGGAACACCTGCAAAGGGATAGCCTGAATAGGCTGTTGGGCAGGTGATTGAGTCAATCTCTCAGTTGAAATGAATTCCACCCGCTGTTATTGGTTTAGTTCTTTGCGTCCTCGGTCTCTTGAAAAGCTTAGGAGAAGGAGTTTTCTCCGAATCTGATTCACTGATAATCAGTTTTCGTTTTGCAATCTTCAATTGGGCCAAAGTTTGGCCTGTTTAACTGACTTGAGAGCTGCCTGTTGCGTCCCAATCTCCTTCTTGATTTTCAAAAAACTGTTTGGAAGAAATGTCCAGTTTGGTCTTTGGCGGCAAGATGTTCTGGGCAGTGAATACCTTGAACTTTGATGATTTCCAGCATTGTCAGCTACCAATCCCTTTAGTTTCAGAAGGTAACTGATTGGAATAGCAAAGCCTCTTGATTGTTTGGTAGATTGAAGCATATTCTTCAGAATATTGAAAATAATATGCCTCCAGTTAGCTTTCTTCTCTCCCATGATGATGGTCATCACTTGGAATTTTTCAAGAGTAAGGGCAACATAAAGCCTGCCTTAGCCAATATGCCTTTCGCCACAATGTCGGCTAATAACTGAATTTCTGATTTCAGCTCTTTCTTTGGATCGAAAACTTTGATTTTCCGCCCATCAGCAGATAGTAAAGATTGCATTTCCTTAATGCCAGATGTTTTGACTTCAGAGAAGCTGACGAACCCATCAGTTGGCAAAGAGAAAATTTCTCCGAAGGCCTCTTCGATAGGATCAACAGCTGATCATTGACAGTTAAAGAGATACTTCCATCAGTAGTGACAAACCCTTTCAGATAGAATTCATTTACTTCCTTGGGGTGTATCTCCTGCGAAGATTGTCCCAAAAACATCCTGAGACCAGCAGATTCAATCTTCAGAAAGACGTTCTTAATTTCAGCCTCTTGAACTGATAAAACTGAGTCAAAATCAATGGCCATAGCGTTCAACACGTGAGCTGGGATTTGATTCGCCATTTCGAAAGATAAAACGATCTGAAATTCGAAAAAGATAAGCTCTGGAATTAGTATGCTTTTAAGAACTGATTGTATTCGTAAGAAAGAAAACTGAATTGAAGCAGGCATAGTACATTTGTACGTGACTGCTCAAATTCGGGACACGTGTCAGTCCATGAAAAAATTTGAATAAAAATATGTGTACGTGTGCTGTAAGCATGTGTGCAAAAAGTGAGCGGTTCAAATGCTTCCACGTTTTTAAAATAAGATTCATCATTAGATAGCAGACAGTCACGTCACTTGATTTGAAATATAATATGGTTAATTAGTTAACTTATATGAGAAGATTAGTGAAATACCCAACTGAACTATCAGTTGTAAGACTGCGTCCTTTCAGTTGAGAGTTTACTAACATTTGCCTTCTCAGTTAACCTCTTGAAACCATTATTCCCCCTTAATCGGTGCTTAGAATAATTAAAGTGACGATATAAAATAAATTTAAAGGTCAGAAAGATTATCATTTGCTGAAACGTTGACGACCCTTCAGCTTCCATGATTTTCGTCTATAAATAGAAGTAACACGGTTAGTTTCAGTTATATTGGTGAAGATATTCAAGACAAAAGAATGGAAGATACGAGTAGCTCGAGTGCTTCGCCGTTTGCTCTGGAGACCAGGAAGACTGTTATAGAAGATGAAGTCTTCTATAAGAGTCTTCACTACTGGGAAAAGTTATAGAAGCTTGAGTTCTTGTATAATACTGGAGATGCTACCACTCCCGAACTGGTGGCAGAGTTGAAAAGAGTGCGGGAGCACTTGAACATAGCTGTGTGGGTGGACATCTTTAAGGATGGTCATATCTATCAGCTAATGCTTCGAAAGGAACTGAAAATCCTTAAGCGCATAGCTGTTTCTCAGAGCTTTATCAAGACATCTACCGCACCTTTATCCACTTGGTTGAAAACGTGGATAATTGTTGTAGAAGAAAAATATGATGATGTAATCTGTGCAAACGTTTATGGTTGAATGAAGTATTTATATAAGCTTAATTTTGTTTTTCTCTTTCATGCAAATGATAAATTTCATCAGTTGTTATATATGAATTGCGAACTTAAGCAGATGAATTGATGAAAGACTAACTTATATAAGTTGACTAAGAACTGAAATCAGTTAAGCATTAAGTAATAAATGACAAACTGATATCAGTTGATAATGAACAACTGATAAATAAGAAGCCCGGGTAAATGAGAAAAACACTTCGGTTGACTTGAGACTCTTTGGTTTCTTCAACATTTAATGTCATCTGTCTATAAACAAGACGAGAGAGATAAAATGTGAGACAATAACAGTTCAATATGTCGGATTCAAGTAATTCTGATGCATGCGGCAGTACACATATTCAAGTTACTGAACAATTAAGTCCTTATTTAGAAGAGTTGAAGAACACGATGGAGGAATATGTCTTGACGAAAGTGATGTCAACATGTTTCAAAATTCATGATTTGCAGAGGATAAGTAGTAGTGGTGCTGCTCCTTCTCGTGCTCAAGTAGCAACAACAAGAAAATACATTGATCGTTTTGAAGTCAGGCATGTTACAGACCTGGTTGATGACAATGTTCTGTTACAAGCAATGCTATGGAAGGAATGACATGTGATTGAGAAGATTTCTACAACTGAATCATTTTCTAGAATCCGAATTTATGAGTTGAATAATTGGATTACAGAATGACAAGATTTAGTTGGTTCTAAGTTATCTTCTGTAAGATGGAATCGATTTTATTCTTAGTAAAGTATCATTTCCAATTTGTTGTTGTATTCTTATTTTCTGCAAAGAATTTTATTAGTAAAACATCATCAATAATAATTTTAAGACAAGTCAATTAAACCAAGAATATTGCGAAAGTAAGAGAACTTAGTCTCGGGTAATGGAAATGATGATCATATAATGTTTAAAAAAATGTTAATATGACTTGATTGAAGAGCAAGGGCAATATACACATGCCTGGATATTTTCTGTTTCGAAGAAAACAAAAGAAACGCAACGACGCGGCGCGGAGGAGACGGAGCACTTTCTTTCTTGTTTTCTCTCTTGTTATTCCCTAGCTACCTCACGATTTTTACACTGAATTTCCTCTGAATCACTCTCAGGTTTCGGTGAAGAGGGAGAGGGGGAGATGGTTAGGAGAGTGAGGGAAGGGGTTGCAATTTAAAAGGGATGGCAAGACCAAGTCTTGCTCTCTTTTGAATTTGAATTGGTTTGCTATCAAAATGATTTGTTGGAGAGGGAAATGGATGGGGTGACCGATTCTACATGTCCACAAGGCTAGGATAATGATCTAATATTAATTAATGGGATTTAATAGATGAAAGGATTATCATGCCAAGAAATAATAAAGAAGGAGTCAAAGGTGGTGAGTTGTCAAAGAATTGTTGTGACACTATGGGGGTGGCCGAATTAATCTAATAAATGGAAGGAAAATATTGTTTAGTTAGTGTATTTTAAACCTTTAGAGCCTTACCTATCCTTTAAATAATTTAGGGACTTAACACCTTAATTATGGAACCTAAATGAACTTATTTCCTACTTACCTCAAGTTACTTAAATAATTCCTTAAACCTTCTTTTAACTTGAATTAACTTATTAGCTAGCTAAAATAACTCTGGGAATGATTTCTTAAATCTTAAATTTTATCTCAAAACTCCAACTCCAGTCCGGCCTCACTGAATTAACTGAAAAGATAAAAATTTAAACTACTGCATAAAATAATTAATTTTAAAGAAAAGCATTTAAAAAACTCATGCAATAAAATCATTTAATTTAAAATACTAGAATTATGCATGGCTTATACGTAGTCTAATTTAAGGGTTCTACAACTCTCCCCCCACCCCCCCCCCCCCCCTAAAAGAAATTTCGTCCTCGAAATTAAAACTTACCGAATAACTCGGGGTACCGACTCCTCATCTCTGGCTCAGACTCCCATGTAGCTTCCTCCTCTGAAAGGTTGAGCCATTTGACTTTCACTCGCTTAACTAGCTTGTTCCGAAGCTTCTTCTCCTGTCTGTCTAAGATCTGCACTGGTCTCTCCTCATAAGACAGGTTCGGAGTAAGCTGCAATGGCTCAAAGTTCAAGACGTGCGAAGGATTCGCCATATACTTCCTCAGCATAGAGACGTGAAACATATTGTGTACTCCGGCCAGATTCGGCGGAAGAGCCACACGATAAGCTAGAGTCCCAACTCTGTCGAGGATCTCAAATGGTCCAATGAATCTCGGACTGAGCTTCCCTTTCTTTCCGAACCGCATGACACCCTTCATAGGTGCTACCTTCTCAAAGACATGGTCGCCAACGGCAAACTCTAGGTCTCTCCTCCTCTGATCTGCATAACTTTTCTGTCGACTCTGAGCAGTCCTCATCCTATCCCGGATCTTGACTACTACATCGGCAGCCTGCTGAATAATCTCCGGACCCAACTCTGATCTCTCCCCTACTTTGTCCCAATGAACGGGAGATCTGCACTTGCGGCTATATAGTGCTTCATACGGTGTCATATAGTGCTTCATACTGTGCCATACAAATAGACGACTGGAAGCTGTTGTTATAGATGAACTCCACTAATGGCAAGTTCGACTCCCAACTCCCAGAGAAATCAATAACACAAGCACGTAGAAGATCCTCCAAAATCTGAATAACTCGCTCTGACTGCCCATCTGTCTGCGGACGAAAAGCTGTGCTAAACAACAACTTCGTACGGTTGAATGCAAACTCTTCCAAAATGAGGAAGTGAATCTGGGATCTCTGTCAGATACGATAGAAACTGGAATACCATGAAGTCGGACTATCTCCCGGATATACAACTCTGCATACTGAATCATGGTGAAAGTCGTCTTAATAGGCAAGAAGTGCGCTGATTTGGTAAGACGATCTACAATCACCCAGATAGCATTTGATCCTCTGACTGACTTCGGCAATCCGGTCACGAAGTCCATGGCAACATTCTCCCACTTCCACTCGGGAATGGGAAGAGGCTTGAGGCAAACCTGCTGGTTTCTGATGCTCCGCCTTCACTAACTGGCAAGTCAGACACTCGGATACAAATCGTCTGATTTCTTTCTTCATCCCAGGCCACCAATACAATGATTGCAGATCTCGGTACATCTTCGTACTCCCTGGATGAATAGAGTACGGCGACATGTGGGCCTCTGATAGAATATCTGCTCGAATAGAACCACTGTTGGGAACCCACATCCTGTCTTGGTATCTCACAATACCTTCGCTGACTGAATACAAGACACTGCCCTTGGCCTCATCTCTCTGCTTCCACTTTGCTAACTGCTCATCTGCTGACTTACCACTGTGAATACGGTCAAGGAGAGAGGACTGAATAGTCAAGGTAGATAGACGGGGAACTCTACCTCGAGGATATGACTCTAGATCAAACCTCTGCATCTCAAGCTGAAGAGGTCTCTGAATCGTCAAATGAGCCATCACTGCGAATTTTCTGCTCAATGCATCCGCAACTACATTAACTTTACCCGGGTGGTAGTTAATGTCACAGTCGTAATCCTTCACAAACTCCAACCAACGCCTCTGACGCATGTTCAGCTCCTTCTGCGTAAAGAAATACTTAAGGCTCTTGTGGTCGGTAAAGATCTGGCACTTCTCTCCATACAAATAATGCCTCAAAATCTTCAGGGCAAATACTACGGCAGCCAACTCTAGATCGTGGGTAGGGTAGTTCTTCTCATCGACTTTCAATTATCGAGAAGCATACGCTATCACCTTCCCATGCTGCATCAATACTGAGCCCAAACTGAGCTTCGAAGCATCGGTATACAAAACAAAATCTCCGGGCCCTGACGGCATTGCCAAAATTGGTGCTGAGATAAGATCTTGCTTCAAAGTATCGAAGCTCTTCTGACACTCCTCGTGATACGAATCCTCGTACGAATGAAAAGCAAACACGATTATTGAAATCGAGCCCTCAATTCAATAACGAACAAGAATCGATTATGTTGTCCCGATCTTTTGAAACAAGTAACGATTTGTGATATTCACCTCTAAGCGATTATAACTTAGCAACAAATATCAACGATAAAAACAATCGAATTTCAAACGAACCTTCAAAGAACTTGTTTTGACAATCCGTGCGAAAAACAATCGACAAACGCCACAAAGATACAATCTTTGATATGTTTGATTTGTGTTGAAGATCAAAGCAAAATGCCTTGAATATTGAGAGAAATCTCCAATAAGATGTTTAAAGTCTGAATGATCTGTTCCTTCATTGATACAATGCATTATATAAACAATAAAATACAAGAAAGTTTTGTGAAAAGGCTTAATAAAAGTAGATAACAATTTTGACACGGAAGGGCGCGCGGTGGCACGAGATCACGCGCGGGGGCGCGCGAAGTTCTTCCAAGGCGCGCGGTGGCACGGGTTTCCGCGCGGTGGAGCGCGCGGCGGCGCCCTTGTGGCGCGCTAGCGCGCCTGTTCCTGGTTCATGCGCGCGGCTGCGCCGCTTCTGGTTCATGCGCGCTGGCGCGCCTGTTCCTGGTTCCTGGTTCATGCGCGCGCTTGCTGCTGTCCTCATGATCATTTAACACTTGAATTACATTCCAAACACTTCCATCATTGTGTCCATGTTCCCCAAGCTCCTCTAATTTAGACACCCCATTTGTTGAACTTCCTTGGTAGCTCACCATGAATCCTTGAAGTGCTTCTTTAAACTTCTTGCTACGTCCCTTAGTTATAGGTCCTTCGGGCAACTCCAACGACTCCCATGCCTTCTTTGGTGCTTGACCAACCACGTTTGCATCATCCTCCCCTTCTTGAAAAGGATTTGTCCTCAAATCTTGATCATCTCCTACATCAAACAACGAAAGATCACTAACATTAAAAGTAGAACTTACACTGTACTCACCTGGTAAGTCTAGTTTGTAGGCATTGTCGTTGATCCTTGCAAGCACTTGAAATGGTCCATCACCCCTAGGTAGGAGCTTCGAACGTCGCTTCTCTGGAAATATTTCCTTCCTTAAGTGCAACCACACACAATCTACCTTTTCAAAAACCATCTTTTTCCTTCCCTTGTTGGCTTGATTCGTGTATTGTAAATTCTTCTTCTCGATATTAGCCTTAACCTTCTCACGCAAACTCCTAACAAATTCAGCCCTTTTCTTTCCATCCATGTTTGACCTTTCACTCACAGGCAAAGACATCAAATCCAAAGGAGTTAAAGGGTTAAAACCATAAACAATCTCAAATGGCGAATAATTTTTAGTAGAATGCACGCTACGATTATACGCAAATTCAACAAATGACAAACATTCTTCCCAATTTTTCAAGTTCTTTTTAAGTATAGCACGCAAAAGTGTTCCAAGAGTCCTATTAACAACTTCAGTTTGTCCATCCGTTTGATGATGACATGTAGTAGAAAACAACAGTTTTGTGCCAAGTTTAGCCCACAAAGTTTTCCAAAAGTAACTCAAAAATTTAATATCACGATCAGATACAATAGTCCTAGGCATACCATGCAACCTAACGACTTCCTTGAAGAACAAATCTGCAATGTTTGATGCATCATCGGTTTTATGACAAGCAATAAAATGTGACATCTTAGAGAATCTATCAACAACAACAAATATTGAATCCCTCCCCTTCTTAGTCATCGGCAAACCTAAAACAAAATCAATAGAAATATAAATCCAAGGTTCACTAGGAACAGGAAGTGGTGTATACAATCCATGTGGTTGTGTTCTAGATTTAGCTTGTCTACAAGTAATGCACTTTTCACAAACACGCTCAACATCACGTTTCATATGTGGCCAATAAAAATGCTCATGCAAACAACTCAAAGTTTTAGCCACACCAAAGTGCCCCATCAAACCACCACCATGTGCCTCCCTCACAGGTAACTCACAAATTGATGACTTAGGAATGCACAATCTATCTTCTCTAAACAAAAACACATTATGCAAATAAAATTTGTCATGTGGACCATGCATACATGTTTCAAATATCTCCTTAAAATCCTCATCCAACAAATACAACTCTTTCACATGCTCAAATCCCATGATTTTCGACTCCAAGGTATAGATTAATACGTACCTCCGTGATAGTGCGTCGGCCACTACATTATCCTTACCTTGTTTGTAAATGATTATGTAGGGAAATGTACCTATGAATACCACCCACTTGGCATGCCGCTTGTTCAGTTTCTGTTGTCTCCTAAGGTACTTTAGAGACTCATGATCGGTATGGATCACAAACTCCTTAGGCCTCAAGTAGTGTTGCCACATCTCCAAAGTCCTCACAAGCGCGTACAACTCCTTGTCATACGTTGGATAATTCAGTGCTGCTCCATTGAGTTTCTCACTAAAGTACGTCCCTGGTCGTCCTCCTTGCATCAAAACCCCACCAATACCTATACCTGAATCATCACATTCAATTTCAAAAGTATTAGAAAAATCAGGCAAAACAAGTAAAGGCGCATTAATTAATTTTTGTTTAATAATATTAAAAGACTTCTCTTGCTCCTCGCCCCAATGAAATGGAACGTTCTTCTTAATCACAACCGTCATCGGTGCAGCCAGTGTGCTAAATATTTTACAAACCTCCTATAGAAGCTTGCAAGACCATGAAAGCTTCGAACTTGACCAACAGTAGCAGGCGTTGGCCAATCTCGAATAGCACTTACCTTGTCCTCATCCACTTGTATCCCCTGTGAACTTACCACAAACTCAAGAAAGATAAGTTTTCTTGTACAAAAATCACATTTCTTAAGATTAGCATATAAATGTTCAGCCCTAATTGTTGTCAGTACAAGTCTCAAATGCTCAACATGCTCATCCAAGTTTTTGCTATACACTAGGATATCATCAAAATAAACCACAACAAACTTTCCTATGTGTGCTCGCAAAACATGATTCATTAACCTCTTCCTGGAATGTACTTCGACAAAGCTCCCATATATTTAGGAAGCAAAGTTACAGAGCTTTCCCGTGTGCCATAGATTACCTCCACCGTGCGTTTCAAACTCTGTCATGCCTTAGCATACGATATATCATACCCATATTTTTCTTTAATACTTTCTCGCACATATTTGATCTCATATGCAGGATCACAACGCACGATTTCCAAAAATGTGCTGGCTATCATGTTTACATCAAGGTTGTGGTGATTTATACCGACTTGGGTAGACATGCATGTGTGATCATCACCATATTTTGTGATCATGAAGTAGCCTAAACGTTTTTTTGAACGATGCTCAAAGTCCCTACCCACAGTTGCAACCTTTGGACAAGTTCTTGCATTTGACCTTCCAAATTGTCGGAGAACTTTGGACAACGGATATATTCACGTCTCAAAGTCCGAACAGAAAAATCCTTCACTGAAGCTATTAAATCACCTTTGCTCTTAAAAACCATTTTTACACCGAGATCTGACCTTTCAGGATTGTAAAAGTTTGTTCGTGAAGAAGAAGGAATATCAAATGAATCTGGAATTTGTTCGTCGTAGAATTCATTGAAAAATTGAGGAATTTCACGTAAATGTTGCTCTGGTGCAATATTAATGTTCTCTGCCATTGTTGCTCCCGACATTAACACACCCGCCGATGTCCCTTCATTTGCATTCTCAAAATGATGATCATCTTCTCCGTCACTTGATGTAGCATAAAAATCATCATCGCTATTCATGACATGATGCGAACTGTCCCCAAATAAATCATCTTGCTCATCCATGTGTTCTGTAATTGGGGCGGGAATATTTGCAGCCTCAGCAGAACTATCAAAATGTCTGACATTTGTGGTATTTTCTTCAGGAGCCCATGAATTTAAATCCAATTGGCATGTTCTACTAGAACCCCATGCAACATCAACTCCTGATGGAACCGTGATATGATGATCCCAACCCCCTGAGGTAAAATCCAATTCTCGTGTTCTATTCATCCCCCATGCATAGTCTTCTTCAGTGTGAGTCGTGATATGGTGATCCCAAGGACCAGTGTCAATCCCAGAGTAGGTCTGAGCTGACTGTTCATCGACATGATACATAGAAGGTACCGCTTCATTCAAACCTGCTGTTCCCAAACCTTGCGTTATTACTGGCATGACTGCATCAAAATCGTAATCAGTTACGTTATGTAACACTGGCGATGAATCAACATACAAGTACATGCAATCCAGTGTCGGCAACTCAAACATAAATTGTAGACTATCATCATCTGTGATATAGACATTGTAGAGGCCTCGAAATCCGTGTTTGAATATTTGCGGAAAAATTAAAAATTTTCTTTTTTAAAATAATTTAAATTGCCTCATTCATAAATGAACTGATAAATAAAATTTGATTTTCTAAATGACAGCGGAAGAAATTAACATTTTCGAAATAACAGTAAAAGTTTATCCAACGATAATTAAAATGTTTGAGCAATAAAATAATAATAAATGCTGAACTGGGGTCCTCGGGTCCTACTACTGCCGACTTGAGCTGGCTCACTGGTCCCCGCCCTCGATCCCGACATCATCAGCACCTAAAACAATCAAGTCTAGTGAGTCTAAAGACTTAACATGCATATATCGTAAATAACGAGTAAATAAATAGCAAAATTGCATGCAAGTGAAAATATCATGTCATGAGGCATATCGTAAAAATGTCGTGTCATTATTAATTATAATATGTGCATCACTGAACTGGGAAATCATAAATGAAAATGGTTGCTCCTTGGAGCCCTGTCATGAAATAACTTGTAATAATTTTCTGGTGAGATTATGGTCTACGCAAGTGGTCCCCGAACTGAACTGAACTAATCTGACCGGTAACTGGCGATCGAGTTTAATAATGTTTGTCTGATCAGACTAATGCCACAGTATACTGGGTGGTACAACTGAACTGACCAATAACTGGCGACCGGGTGAAGTACTGATAGTAAAATGACCACAAGCAATATCGCATAAATCTCAAAATGAATATTTTTGCACGTAATATAATTAATTAACATAATTAAATATCCTGTAATAATTTTACTGATTGGATTGGATCGTTCCCAGGCTCGCTGCAACCTAAATATGCCATGAAAAATATGCATTAGCTTTCACTTGACCAACTATGCAATTAAATCCGAAAACTGAGACAATTGCGCCTAACGACTTCGTATTTAATCATGACTATGTGCCAACCCGAACCAACACCGAACCATCAAGTAGTCATGATTAAAATACGCCTAAAATGATGAAATAATGCTCTTAAAATAGTGAGGGCTGAAATCTAGGTGAATGGAGGCCAAAACATGAAACGCTCTTTCGAGAGTCAATTTGGCACATCGCACCGTAAATTCTCGTACGACCTAAAAAATGATCCGAATCACAAACCGCCAAAAACATGACTTTCCTAACATGATGAGGCACTTTCCAGTCCAAGGCCATAGGCTAGAAGCCAACCAAGAACTCAAACGAGCCACTGAACCGTCACAGCAAGTTGCTGTCCACAAAATACAACAGCTGTGCTTTGGTTTCTTGCGTCGTTTTCGAGACTACCAGCCATTGGGGCTTGAACCACCGACCAGAGACTCTTACCAACATCCCAAAGAATGATTTGAACCATGGCTAAGGGCCCTAGGCCAGCCACAATTCGCACCATTCCAGAAATAACCCGAAAGGTTCACCCGAGAACACCTTGCATGCGTGTGGAGTGTTGGGCTTTGTTTGCTGTCTCGTGTCGTTCCAGTGGCCATTTGATTGACCATGGCACGATCTAGACATCTAGGGGTATGGTATGAACCGTGGCTAAGGGCCATAGGCCAACCAAGATCCACACCATTCCACCATTTTCGAAACACATTAGCTGTAAAAATGAGGAAGCCGAAGGGGGAGGGCTGTTCTTGTGTTTGTTTGTAAAAACCGATTCACCATGGACCAAGCCTCCAAAAGGGCAACTTAGTCACGTCTTAGACATGCTGGGGAAGTGTTCTAACCATGGCTATAGGCCTTGGGGCAGCCATGATCAGTTTCATTTCCTTTATGACAGCAAAACAGAATTTCGAATGCAATTGAGACATGTTTGGGGAGTTGCTGTCATCCCTTGATCTCGGCTAGCATGGGACTCAAACCAATGGACAAATGTGTTCTTAACATGTCCTAGTACATGCCTAGGAGCAGCCTTGGGAGCTTGGAATCAAACCAATACCTGAAACCCACAAAACAAAGCAACCCGTGAAGCTTGTCATAGAAAGCCGAAATCTGCATGATTATTTTTCTGAAAATTCCTTGATGTGTTTCGGTTTTTGCATGGAAATGATGATCATGTAATGTTAAATAATGATAATAGGACTTGATTGAAGAGTCAAGGAAGAACATATGCATGCCTGGTTTCGTTTTGAAAGAAAAACGAAAGAATAAGACGACTCGGCGCGGAGGGGTGGAGCGTTCTTGCTACCTTGTTTGCTACTGATTTTTCCTCTTGTTTCTTGCTATGAAACCCACGGTTTTTAACACTGAATTTTCTCTCAGATTTCGGTGGAGTGGGGAGGAGAATTATTGGTCAGGGGAGTGAGGAAATGGTTGCAAATATAATGGGAAAATGCAAGACCAAGTCTCCTATTTTGAAATTTGAATTTTGGTTGATATCAAATATTTGTTGGGGTGTTTATTAGGGTGCATATGGCCGAATTCTACATGTCAACACAAGGTTAGGATAGTGATCTAGTATTAATTAATTAAGGTGGATTAATAATTAAAAAGGTTAGCATGCTAAAATAACATAGAATGGGTCAAAGGTGAGTTGGCATATCATTGCTTAATCCACTAAGGGGTGGCCGAAAATTAGAAATAAAAATGAAGGGAAAATGTTGTTTATTTAGTAAATTTATAACCCTTAAAAACCTTACCTATCCTTTAAATAATTTAGTGAATTAACCCCTTAATTATGGAACTTAAATGAACTTATTTTCTACTCACCTCAAGTTGTTTAAATAATTCCCTAAACCTCCTTTTAACTTAAATTAACTTATTAATTAGCTAAAATAAATTCTGGAAATGTTTTCTGAATCTTAAATTCTATCTCAAAACTCCAACTCCAGTCCGGCCTCACCGAATTAACTGAAATTATAAAAATTTAAACTGCTACGGAAAATAATTAAATTTAAATACTCAAGCAATAAAAATCACTTTAATTTAAATATTAGAATTATGCATGGCTTATAAGTAGTCTAACTTACGGGTTCTACAGACATGTTCTTCAATGTAACGAGATAACGAGCTATAACAATATTTCGTTTACAATTTGATGCAGAATTTTGATGGGTCGATCTCCAGCTTGCGATGCACATAATTCACCAATTGAGAAAATGTAGAAGAGCGAGGGATTTTAATGGGCCTGGTCGCGGGATACTATATCCAACCCTACCATCTTCAATAATGACATAGCCACCTACGTAAAGTAAGGCCCCGACTGTAACGCTCCAGATTCGACGACTGTCCTCACTGTATCAAGACGAAGTCTTCCCAGCGTGCTTTATGTCCTCACTCAAACGCACCCTAGGAAACTTCCCAGGAGGTCACCCATCCCAAAATTGCTCCAAGTCAAGCACGCTTAACTTTGGAGTTCTTATGTGATAAGCTACCGAAAAGAAGATGCACATTCGTGATATGAGTAGTACCAATCAAATCTTTTAAGCCCTCTTCAACTGTACAGTCCCTTACATTGAACAGTCTCAGAATCCTTCTCATTCCCGTGTGGGTCGGTTCATTCATGTTCCCTCCACCTAGAAGCCTTCCAGGAGCCGCTCATTGTCCGTGCAACCTAATGGCAGCGGCGATCACCCCCCGCCATCTTCGGGCCCGGGCCTCACATGCCCACCAGCTTCCGCTTGGTTCGTCCCCGAACCACACCGTACTAAGAGAGGTCGGCTCTGATACCAACTGTAACGCCCCAGATTTGATGACTGTCCTCACTGTATCAAGACGAGTCTTTCCAGCGTGCTTATGTCCTCACTCACACGCACCCTGAAAAACTTCCCAGGAGGTCACCAATCTCAAAATTGCCCCAAGTCAAGCACGCTTAACTTTGGAGTTCTTATGTGATGAGCTACCGAAAAGAAGATGCACCTTCGTGATATGAGTAGTACAAATCAAATCTTTTAAGCCCTCTTCAACTGTACAGTCCATTACATTGAACAGTCTCGGAATCCTTCTCATTCCGGGCCACCAATAAAATAACTGCAGATCTTTGTACATCTTCGTACTCCCTGGATGAATAGAGTACGGCGACATATGGACCTCAGCTAAAATATCTGCTCGAATAGAATCGCTGTTAGGAACCCATATTCTGTCTCGATATCTCACAATACCGTCCCTAACTGTGTACAAAATACTGCCCTTGGCCTCATCTCTCTGTCTCCACTTTGCCAACTGCTCGTCTGCTAACTGTCCACTGCGAATACGGTCTAAAACAGAAGACTGAATCGACAAAGTAGATAGACGAGGAACTCTACCTCGAGGATATGTCTCTAGATCAAACTCTGCATCTCAAACTAAAGAGGTCTCGAAACCACCAAATGAGACATCACTGCGACTTTCCTGCTCAACGCATCCGCAACTACATTAGCTTTGCCAGGATGATAGTTAATGTCACAGTCATAGTCCTTCACTAGCTCCAACCAACGGCTTCGCCGCATATTCAACTCTTTCTGTGTAAAGAAGTATTTGAGACTTTTGTGGTCGGTAAAGATCTGGCACTTCACCCCGTACAAATAATGCCTCCAAATTTTCAATGCAAATACTACGGCTGCCAACTCTAGATCATGGGTAGGATAATTCTTCTCATGAATCTTCAACTGACGAGAAGCATATGCTATCACCTTCCCATGCTGCATCAATACTGTGCCTAACCCGAGTTTCGAAGCATCGGTATACAGAACAAAATCTCCGGGCCCTGAAGGCATGGCCAATACTGGCGCCGAAATAAGAGCTTGCTTCAAAGAATCGAAGCTCTTCTGACACTCATCGGTCCACACGTACTTAGCATTCTTCTTTGTCAACGACGTGAGTGGAACTGCGATGGAGGAAAATCCCTGAATAAACTTCCGATAATATCCAGCTAGCCCAAGGAAACTACGAATCTCTGATGCATTTTGTGGCACGACCCAATCTTTGACTGTTGCAACTTTCGCTGGGTCTACCTCAATACCACTGCTAGAAACGACGTGGCCTAAGAACGTCACTCTCTCTAATTAGAACTCGCAATTGCTGAACTTCGCGAATAGCTTGTGCTTTTGTAAGGTCTGCAACACAGTAGTCAAATGTCTGCTGTGATCCTCTTTATTCTTTGAGTAGACGAGAATATCGTCTATGAATACTTTCACGAACTGATCAAGATACTACTGAAATACGCGATTCATGAGATCCATGAAAATTGCTGGCGCATTCGTCAAACCGAACGGCATCACAAGAAACTCGAAGTGGCGATAACGAGTCCTAAAAGCAGTCTTGAGAACATAAGCGTCTTTCACCCGCAATTGATGATACCCGAAACGCAGATCTATCATTGAGAAGATTGAAGCTCCCTGCAACTGATCAAACAAATCTTCAATCCTCGGAAGTGGGTATTTGTTCTTCACTGTAACTCTGTTCAACTCTCGGTAATCAATGCAGAGCCTCATCAAACCATCCTTCTTCTTCACAAATAAGACTGGCGCGCCCCATGGCGAAAAACTCGACCGAATAAATTCCTTGTCAAGAAGTTCCTGAATCTGTTTCTTTAGTTCTGCCATCTCCGTCGGTGCCAATCGGTACGGTGCTTTGGAGATCGGCGCAGTACCGGGCATATGCTCAATAGAAAATTCCACCTCTCGCACAGGTGGTATACCAGAGACGTCATCAGGAAAAACGTCTAGAAAATCCTGGACAATTGGAACATCGGATGCTGACTGTTTGTGTGGTGACCCGGACGCTAATTCAATTCTTAATCATCATTAGGATCAATTTATTAATTCAAGTAATTTGGGTCATAAAAAAAAATTCTTTAATTGCGGAACGTAATGGAATCTAACTAATATACAGATTCGTATAAATAAAGTACAAGTCATGTACAATCTATATTCAATAAAAACTAAGGTTTAGCAACTAATTATCAAGTGTTCAAACCCTATCTTTAATCCAAGTCCGTAGTCTCCACTCTAATCATGATCTCTCTCTCCTTGTCTTGACCCTGATCCTGTCCCACCTGTTGTCATGCACACATACAAACAAGACAACAACAGCCGGATAACTCCGGTGAGAATTATATTCCCAGTATAAATCATGTATACATGCCTTTCATATAAACAATATAAAAGCATGAAATAAACATTCATAACGTATCAAAATCAGAACATGAATCAAATATTCATCACATATATTATAATCCTAAACATGAATTAATATCAAGAATAAATTATATTCTAAACATATATCATCATCAGGAACATAATTCCATATCAAGCAATGAATCACTCTCCGTGATTCTCAGACTCGACTCAGTCCTAATCTAGGGATCCCGATCGGAATAAGAACATACACCCACCTACACTCCCGATCGGGGTGGTGGCATGTTCTTATTCACGGACTTTGGCTCTTTCCATATCGAACATCAGTAGTAGAAGAAACTCCAATTCTATCCACTCCGATATAGCCAAACGTCCGGTGTCTTGACCTAACCGTCACAGACTTTGGCATTTTCACCAATATCCTATCCTGTGACAATGTGCAATGTGCCGGTGACGATTCCATCACTATCCGGCACTACTGTCACAAGATTACTCATTCACAATTAGGCGTATCCGCTTAATGACTCAGTACATAAATCAATAAATCAAAGGTATCAATCTCATACAATTGCAAATATCGATGCAATAAAGTAAAGTATGTGATTTTGGGAAACTCAAGTCAATCGGACTCGAGTTGTGCAATCCCACATCAACATAAATTTATACCTTTGTTTTCGCTGTCTGACGAAGTTGAAGTCTCGAAGTCAAATCTGTCCATATCAATCTGAAATACAATATCACATAGGCACAATCTCAATATGCAACTCAATTCAAAATCTATTCTGATCAATACTCAAATCAAACATAATCTGATCAATATCAAATTAAGATACAATCTAATCCATATCGACGATATCACGATATAATCGAAATTACTACTGAATCTGATCAATATCAATTTACTGATTTTCGACGGTATAACAATACAACTCTGATATTGAATCTTAATCAAATCAACTCTGAAAACAATCAAATTACATAAAAAGTTTGTTCTTCAATCTGACTTCAAATATGCGATGTCCACTGTATCAGAAACACCATATAGGATTCATATTCAATTCTGACAATACCATAATTTCAAATCATATCTAAACGTAACAAAACTTACGTCCAGTTATAGCCTGCGTCGATAGGAACTCAGTACTGAAGTCGGATTGAAAATCTAACGGACGGATCGAGATATAAAGGCGCAAGGATTTTTCACCCTTTCTCTGAAGCTTCTTCGATTTCTTATGAATTCTGAATTGAATTCATGATATATACATATATATATATCTTCGAGCATTCCAAGACCAAGTGGCTTATTTTCCTTCTGCATGTCGCGCGCATATGCGCGCCCAAGGCCCGCGCATATGCGCCTGGCTTTCTGCCCGGTACTTTTGAATTTATCAACTCGCGCATATGCGCGCACTCGGTTCGCGCATATGCGCGAGACCTACTGTCTTGTGCACACCCATACTCGCGCATATGCGCGACTTCACCCCACGCATGTGCGCCCAACTCTCTGCCTACCTCGCGCATGTGCGCGGCTCACGTCGCGCATGTGCGCGCAACTCTCTGCCTACCTCGCGCATGTGCGCGGCTCACGTCGCGCATGTGCGCGCAATGTTCTGTTATAGCTCCTTGGCTACTTGACACCTCGCGCATATGCGCGCCCTCACGCCGCGCATATGCGCGGGGTCTTCTGCCAAACCCGCGCATGTGTGCGCACCAGATCGCGCATGTGCGCGGATGGCATCTCCCTTGCACATATTTCGCGTTTTTTCTCGTCTTTCTCGGTCTGATTCATTTCGTCTATAATCACATCAATTAATCACTAACTCATTTCAGATTAGCTTCAGATTACGGTAATAAAATCTCGGGCATTACATTTCTCCCCCTCTAAGATACGATTTCGTCCTCGAAATCACAGGCAATTCAATCAGATAAAGAAAGAAATATATAATAGAGGTTAAGCAGAAAACTCATTGCAATGCAACAATTCTGAAATTTCAGTCTCATATCAGATTTTGTTTCCCAAATAGTTTCTTCAGTATCATAACGCCTCCATTGAACTTTCCACCAAAAGTGCACCACACCTAAAATAGGCAAAAAATATAGAATGAGCATGAGGAAATAATTCCATATTGATTCGAACTAATCCATACGCTCCCATTTTTAATAAGATTCCGGCTAGAAGCATACAAGTACTATAATGTGCTTCTCCATGGGTATCTGGTAACCATGTATGTAGGGGTATGATTGGCAATTTGACAGCAAAAGAAATAAAAAATCCAATATATAATAGTATTTCCAAGCCCACAGGATAGGGCTGATTAGCTAATATTTCAAAATTAAGTGTTGGTTCATTAGAACCATATAAACCGATACCCAGAACTCCCATTAAAAGAAAAACGGAACCACCCGCTGTATACAAAATAAATTTTGTAGCTGAGTATAGACGTTTTTTTCCTCCCCACATTGATACCTAACATAATGCATGTTAGATTCCTTCACCAACCATAGGTTCGTCTGAAAATAGTTAACCTTAACAAAGATGTTCACAAGACGTTCTATTTTTACATAGAAATAGATTCGTTCAAGAATAACTTCACAAGATGTTGATCGTAAATGAGAAGATTGGTTACGTAGAAAGACGAAAATGGATTCGTATTCACATACATAAGAATTATATAAGAATAAGAATAATCTGAGATTTTTTTTTGAAAAAGAGGAACTGACCCTCTTTGGAGTAATAAAACTATTGCAATTACAATGCTCGTTGAGAAAGAATCGTAATAAATGCAAAGAATAGGCATCTTTTACCCAATAGCGAAGAATTTGAACCAAGATTTCCACATGGACAGGATGGGGGATGAATATATCTAACACAAAAGTGAAATGTGTTTTGGGATAAATCTATTAGGAATAGGACTACATAGTTATGGTTTATTTACATTAACATATAATTGAATTAAACACAATTAATTTTAAGGGGTTATGATGAATAGGAATAGAAAAGTGGACAACACATATCAGATAAAAAAAACTTTGTGTGAACAGGTGAGATCCTCGTACATGGTGAATAACCAAATTCCAATTAAAATGAAATCTTTAGGAGAAATCAATGCAATTTAGGAGGAATCAATGAAAGGACATCAATTCAAATCCTGGATTTTCGAATTGAGAGAGATATTGAGAGAGATCAAGAATTCTCACTATTTCTTAGATTCATGGACCCAATTCAATTCAGTGGGGTCTTTCATTCACATTTTTTTCCACCAAAAAAGTCTGTTTTAAATTGTCAACTTCCTTGGTCTTGGAATGCTCGAAGATATATATATATGTATATATCATGAATTCAATTCAGAATTCATAAGAAATCGAAGAAGCTTCAGAGAAAGGGTGAAAAATCCTTGCGCCTTTATATCTCGATCCGTCCGTTAGATTTTCAATCCGACTTCAGTACTGAGTTCCTATCGACGCAGGCTATAACTGGACGTAAGTTTTGTTACGTTTAGATATGATTTGAAATTATGGTATTGTCAGAATTGAATATGAATCCTATATGGTGTTTCTGATACAGTGGACATCGCATATTTGAAGTCAGATTGAAGAACAAACTGTTTATGTAATTGCTATGGTGGTGTTTATCTCTTTTCTATTTCTTAATTTATTACTTGTTATTAGTTTTTTATTAGACGAGATTTTACGAATGTTTCGAGGAGAGAACAAATAGTTCTTTTTTTGAAGCTATGCGACTAGAGATTGATCCCTATGATCGAAGTTATATACTCTATAATATAGGTCTTATCCATACAAGTAATGGAGAGCATACGAAAGCTTTGGAATATTATTTTCGAGCACTAGAACGAAATCCATTCTTACCACAAGCTTTTAATAATATGGCCGTGATCTGTCATTACGTGCGACTATCTCCACTATAGAAGTAAAAAAATATAGGCTTTCTACATATGCATTGTAGAAAGTAAATAGAAAAGAAATAGAAAAGAGATAGACTAGA
>NW_027459799.1:44072-45988 GCF_025594145.1 Primulina tabacum | reverse complement strand
GCCTTCGCCATATGAATATTAAGTAATAATAAAGTAATAATAGCATGGCACTTCGAATTCGATATGAAAAATTTTTTGTATTGTCTTTTTTCCAAAAGATTCGATTATGTATCGAGAGAGTAGTATGAGATAACAGGGATTTCCGATTTTCAATTATCTATCGGAAGTCGAATCCAGCGTCACAAACTCTTTTGTTTTCACACCGAAGGGCTCTTAAACAATATTTTTGTTATAAAAAAGAGCGCGAAAAATATTTTTTGGATAAAAAAAAGAAACTTTGGGATTGCTCAATCAAAGATATAACAAATAATCCATTTTAAAATAGAAAGCAATGGAGCCATCATAGTATTTTTTATAGCATTTTTGAACTTCTACGAAAGGAAGGGTGGCAATTTGATCATTTACCCATCTGGGGCTGATAAATTCTCTTTTTATCTTTCTTCAATCTTCAATGGAGGGTAAACAATTTGATTCTAGAGCCGTATGCAATGCACAAAAGATGATGCCCGTACGGTTATATAATTCTATCTTTTTTCCTATTATTCTTTATCTTTCTTTTCTGTTCGTTTCATCACACCAGATAGAAAACCCTTGTATCATCAGGGTAATGATCCATCAACCTGCTGCTTCTTTTTATGAGGCGCAAACGGGAGAATTTATCCTGGAAGCGGAAGAGCTGCTGAAAATACGCGAAACCATCACAAGGGTTTATGCACAAAGGACGGGCAAACCATTATGGGTTGTATCTGAAGACTTGGAAAGAGACGTTTTTATGTCAGCAACAGAAGCCCAAGCTTATGGAATTATTGATCTTGTAGCAGTTGAATGAAAAAAAGATGGATTTTGTTCAAATCCGTGATTTTAGATTTTATCTCCGAGTTTACTATTCTATTCTATATATTAAATAGAAAAAATTCATAATCATCCGGTTAGGATCAGAGCAAGGCCTAATTGAAAATGAAGCGAATTATTGATTGTGTCATAAAGACCCTTATGCCCACGGCCCAATTGTCCCCCAGGAGGAATATGTGCATCTAAAAGATCCTTGATACTGTGTCCAATCCCGAAATTAGTTCTATACATATGACCAGCAACAAGAAAAATAAATGCAATAGCTAAATGATGATGAGCAATATCAGTCAGCCATAAACTTTGTGTTTGTGGATGGAATCCTCCAAGAAGAGTTAGAATGGCAGTTCCTGCTCCTTGGGAGGTCCCAAATAAATGACTACTCGAATCAGGGTTTTGAGCATAAAGATTCCACTGACCTGTAAAAAACGGGCCTAACCCTTGGGGATGCGGTAATACATCTAAGAAATTATTCCATCGAACGTACTCCCCTCTGGATCCAGGAATAGCGACATGTACTAAATGTCCTGTCCAAGCCAAGGAACTTACGCCGAAGAGTCCTGACAAATGATGATTGAGACGAGATTCGGCATTTTTGAACCACGAAACGCTCGGTTTCCATTTGGGTTGTAAGTGTAGCCAACCCCCTATTAAAGATAGGGCAGAAAGGAATAGTAGAAAAAGAGCTCCAGTATAAAGATCTTCATTAGTGCGTAAACCGATTGTATACCACCACTGATAAACACCAGAATAAGCGATATTGACGGGGCCGGGAGCACCCCCTCGAGTAAAAGCTTCCACAGCCGGTTGGCCAAAATGAGGATCCCAAATTGCATGAGCAATAGGTCTTACATGTAAAGGGTCCTGTACCCATGATTCAAAATTTCCTTGCCAAGCTACATGAAACAGATTTCCGGAAGTCCACAGAAAAATTATTGCTAATTGACCGAAGTGAGAAGCAAAAATATTCTGATAAAGACGTTCCTCAGTAATATCATCATGACTTTCGAAGTCATGTGCGGTAGCAATACCAAACCAAATACGACGAGTAGTGGGGTCCTGAGCTA
>NW_027459799.1:42237-43951 GCF_025594145.1 Primulina tabacum | reverse complement strand
GGTAATGGGTTACTCCTACATCACGTAAATATGCTCTTCAGGCACTTGAACCTGCTTGGATCACATCTAGACAAATCGAAGCCGGTCGACGAGCAATGACACGAAATGCACGCCGTGGGGGAAAAATATGGGTACGCATATTTCCAGACAAGCCAATTACCATAAGACCTGCTGAAACACGTATGGGTTCAGGGAAAGGATCCCCCGAATATTGGGTAGCAGTTGTTAAATCGGGTCGAATACTATATGAAATAGGTGGAGTAACTGAAAATATAGCTAAAAGGGCTATTTTAACAGCAGCATCGAAAATGCCTATACGAACTCAATTTATTAGTTCGGGATAAAAAAAAGAACCCACAGAAATGAGTCTTTAGGGATGAAAAAAAGACCACACAGGTCTCTTTTTTTGGACAAACAATATTTCTTTTATTTTCTTCATCCTTTGAATTGGAAGAATAGACTAAAAAATTGATATGATTCAACCTCAGACTTATTTAAATGTAGCGGATAACAGCGGGGCTCGAGAATTGATGTGTATTCGAATCATAGGAGCTAGCAATCGTCGATATGCTCATATTGGTGACGTTATTGTTGCTGTGATCAAAGAAGCATTACCAAACATGTCCCTAGAAAAATCAGAAGTAGTCAGAGCTGTAATTGTTCGTACCTGTAAAGAACTTAAACGTGACAACGGTATGATAATACGATATGATGACAATGCCGCAGTTGTGATTGATCAAGAAGGAAATCCAAAAGGAACTAGAATCTTTGGTGCAATTCCTCGGAAATTGAGACAATTAAATTTTACTAAAATAGTTTCATTAGCTCCCGATGTATTATAAAATAAAAAGAGATCGTGAAATCTTTATAAAGAAATAAATTAAGAACTAGATTAATTCCTAGATTGTGTCTCACGTATATACCTTTCAACTTCATATTCATAAACCAATAAAAAAAAGAAAAACATGTTAATTATATCCAATTTTGAGACATCAATCATTTTAGTTCATCATGGGTAGGATTTTATTGCTATAAGTATGGATTATTGAAAATAATAAGACATGGGTTTAGATATTTCCCTTCAACTAATTGTGTCGTGTCCTAATCGTGCCAAATAAATGATATTGTAAAGTTGAAGGAAATTCTCCGAAGAGAAAATGGATTATGGGAGTGTGCGACTTGACCTATTGATTGGTCTGTGTAGATATATGTCTGCCACATTGGAATTCACAACCAAAAGGTTTTTTGTTCCAACCACCGCGTACGTGTAACCGCTATACAGAAGATAGGCTGGTTCGCTTAAAGAGAGTCTTTTCTATGATTAGATCCGAATCACATTGTACATGAGTAGGCTCCGTAAGATCTGGTAAAATTAAGTGAAATAGATAAAGATTCTTATCTATCTTACGTCCAGTTATAGCCTGCGTCGATAGGAACTCAGTACTGAAGTCGGATTGAAAATCTAACGGACGGATCGAGATATAAAGGCGCAAGGATTTTTCACCCTTTCTCTGAAGCTTCTTCGATTTCTTATGAATTCTGAATTGAATTCATGATATATACATATATATATATCTTTGAGCATTCCAAGACCAAGTGGCTTATTTTCCTTCTGCATGTCGCGCGCATATGCGCGCCCAAGGCCCGCGCATATGCGCCTGGCTTTCTGCCCGGTACTTTTGAATTTATCAACTCGCGCATATGCGCGCACTCG
>NW_027459799.1:39294-39408 GCF_025594145.1 Primulina tabacum | reverse complement strand
GTACGTAGACCAGAACTGAGAACATTCGAGATTATGCAGGATTATACACGAAAGATCCCTTTTTGGCTCTCTCTTTAGCCCTATGTCTCTTATCCCTAGGAGGTCTTCCTCCAC
>NW_027459799.1:37039-38547 GCF_025594145.1 Primulina tabacum | reverse complement strand
ATGAACAATGTGGATATCATTTGAAAATGAGTAGTTCAGAAAGAATCGAACTTTCGATTGATCCCGGTACTTGGGATCCTATGGATGAAGACATGGTCTCTCTGGATCCCATTGGATTTCATTCGGAGGAGGAGCCTTATAAAGATCGTATTGATTCTTATCAAAGAAAGACAGGATTAACTGAGGCTGTTCAAACAGGTGTAGGTCAACTAAATGGTATTCTCGTAGCAATTGGGGTTATGGATTTTCAGTTTATGGGGGGTAGTATGGGATCCGTGGTGGGGGAGAAAATCACTCGTTTGATTGAGTACGCTACCAATCGACTTATACCTCTTATTATAGTGTGCGCTTCGGGGGGGGCGCGCATGCAAGAAGGAAGTTTGAGCTTAATGCAAATGGCTAAAATATCATCTGCCTTATATGATTATCAATCCAATAAAAAGTTATTTTATGTATCAATCCTTACATCTCCTACTACTGGTGGGGTAACAGCTAGTTTTGGTATGTTGGGAGATATCATTATTGCCGAACCCAATTCCTACATTGCATTTGCGGGTAAAAGAGTAATTGAACAAACATTGAATAAAACAGTACCTGAAGGTTCACAAGCGGCTGAATATTTATTCCAGAAAGGTTTATTCGACCTAATCGTACCGCGTAATACTTTAAAAAGTGTTCTGAGTGAGTTATTTAAGCTCCACGCCTTTTTTCCGTTGAATTCAAATTCAATCAAGTAGAGCGTATTAAGTTCAATTATTTTATTTGTAGCAACCAAGTAGTTAGCTTGTCGGAATTAAAGTAAATAAGAACGCAATTTTCTTTGGTTGGTGACCTAAGATCTAATTGTAGATTGTAGAAAGAAGCAAAAGTTGCGGATAACTCTTTTTTTTACCTAGATTTCCCATTACTAATTAAGAAGTCTTTATCAAGAAGATAAAAGCGTGAGTTCTTCCTTTCGTGACATTAGGCAAATAAAACGAATTTCTCCTTACGTAGATAATCAAATATAGAAAAGATAGATATATAGTTTTTTATCTTTCTGCATCGCCCAAAATCTCATTTTCACTAAAAATCCTGGTTGTGTCGCATTCTAGCAAATCTTTCGATAATTTGTAAGAAACCTTTTCAAATTAGAAGACAAGAACAAAACACAAAGAAATTAAGAAAATTGCGATACTGATGCAAGTTCTTCCCTTCTGAATCAGATAGATTCATATCTGAAAGAGGTTGACAATAAGTTCTTTCAAAATTTACTATTTGTCCCTCTGTTAGAGGTGTTCCAGAAATGTCTGCGATCGAGTAAATAGTTCTACGAACGAATGGATCGTATCGACTTGGAAAATGGAAAGATTTGTACAAATTATACGTTTCGTCACCACTTTGTGGAAAATCGTTAGGTATGAATATGTTAGATACCTGTGACTCGATTGGTGAAATAGTATCTCTCCCCCCAAAAAACATGTTCTTTTTTACCGTTGGAATAAGTTCGGCAGCGGATCACGCAATCT
>NW_027459799.1:0-32500 GCF_025594145.1 Primulina tabacum | reverse complement strand
ACCAATATGAGCTCGAACCCTCCTTCGTAACTCCCGGAACTTCTTCGTAGTGGCTCCCTTCCATGCCTCATTTCAGAGGGAACCTCAAAGTGGCTCTATTTCATTATATTCCATCCATATCCCAATTACATTCATTTAATACCCGTTTGGTGTCATTGACATAACAGATGTCGTTTCTAGTCTATCTCTTTCTATTTCTTTTCTATATATATATATCTTCGAGCATTCCAAGACCAAGTGGCTTATTTTCCTTCTGCATGTCGCGCGCATATGCGCGCCCAAGGCCCGCGCATATGCGCCTGGCTTTCTGCCCGGTACTTTTGAATTTATCAACTCGCGCATATGCGCGCACTCGGTTCGCGCATATGCGCGAGACCTACTGTCTCGTGCACACCCATACTCGCGCATATGCGCGACTTCACCCCACGCATGTGCGCCCAACTCTCTGCCTACCTCGCGCATGTGCGCGGCTCACGTCGCGCATGTGCGCGCAACTCTCTGCCTACCTCGCGCATGTGCGCGGCTCACGTCGCGCATGTGCGCGCAATGTTCTGTTATAGCTCCTTGGCTACTTGACACCTCGCGCATATGCGCGCCCTCACGCCGCGCATATGCGCGGGGTCTTCTGCCAAACCCGCGCATGTGTGCGCACCAGATCGCGCATGTGCGCGGATGGCATCTCCCTTGCACATATTTCGCGTTTTTTCTCGTCTTTCCCGGTCTAATTCATTTCGTCTATAATCACATCAATTAATCACTAACTCATTTCAGATTAGCTTCAGATTACGGTAATAAAATCTCGGGCATTACATTTCTCCCCCTCTAAGATACGATTTCGTCCTCGAAATCACAGGCAATTCAATCAGATAAAGAAAGAAATATATAATAGAGGTTAAGCAGAAAACTCATTGCAATGCAACAATTCTGAAATTTCAGTCTCATATCAGATTTTGTTTCCCAAATAGTTTCTTCAGTATCATAACGCCTCCATTGAACTTTCACAAATAATAGTCTTCTTTGATACCCTGACGACTTTACTGTATATTCAACAGCAGAATAGTCTTTATTCTGGATTATTCTTCCTTCCTGAATCTCTAACTCCAATCTGGAATATTAATGCAAGAAGTATAATTTCGTAATACAACTTGAAGTAATTCTGATAGAATCGATCTCAGAACATTGGTTATACAACATCCGTATATACCAATTACCGACTCATAACAAATCAATATTATCCTCCATTATCAAATCCGGTACTCCCAGTCAAGGTTACATTCAATTTTCCAGTTTTAAATATCAAGAGTCATCATCCGACGTTGACATATTCAGTCTATTTATTCTGAGCTGTCTTCATTTTCCTCTGAATCAGTTTCAATTTCTTTTTCATATCTCTGATTCCATCCGATCCAATCTCAGGTATCTCGTAGATATTATTCCTATACGAAGGAAATCTACAGTCCTCACTATACAATACCTGGACTGAAGCTATTTTAATACTCATCTGATAGCTATTTTCGTACATCCATTCACAAAGTGACAACATATCATCTCAACTAGTGCTAAAATCCAGCACTACAGTTCCTGGATATCCTCCAGTTTCAGGATAGTTGCTCCAACTATCTGTCGATCTATAGACGATAAGTGAAAGAGTTTATTGTATATTCTGCCAAAAGTACAAAATCAAACGAAAATCACATTCTGATATAAGCAACTTTGGCATTCATTACCATCTGACCCCTTTTTCTGATATAAATCTCAGTCGTCTGGTCGTATCTGTACGTCATCCTGTACAACATCATATAAGCATACTCAAGCAATCTGTTAATAATAATTATATCATAGCACAATCTTATCCAGATTTCAGTAGTGTCGTCACACAATCCATAGAAATGTACTCCCATTTCTATTCAAGAATCGATAATCTATATAACCAACCTCCTAGTTTCTATTTTTCTGTCTTTATCTGTCGACGATGCATACATTTCAGTACAAACTCTGCTACAACAGATCTCCTCTGTTTATATCAAAACTGTCTTTTTGAATAATCATACATTTTCTGTCACCAGAATAAATACTGAATCGACTACCGTGCGCTTCTGACTATATCTGTCATTTCAGATTCGAAATATTCGGCACAAACAAGTTGGTTATTCACATATAATACAGTATTACCTACCTGATATTCTGATCGACACCCTGTTCTGATTATCGAAACCGAGTTCTGAACATTCTAATTAAACTTCTGGACTGCTTTAATTCGCGAGTTTAGCTCTGATTCGGCTTGAACTGTATATACTCTCAACGTATCCCAATAATCTGTATCACCTCTTCGACGTTGTTTAGATCAACTTTTATATCATCTTCGGATGTAATGTCCCCCAAACAATATAACCTATCTTTAATACTGTTTTAGAACAATAACAATTCACAAGAAATTTCAAAACAACAGTCATATACAATAATCTGTTAAACTCAGGCAAGAAAATAAAGAAGTTTCTGACATCGTTATCATTCTCAGCCACTGATCACTGCCACAGCTGTGCTAATATCAATTGGTATACCATATTCGGATATCACATACTCGGAATACAATCTGTTTCAATCAAGATTCATATCTGAACAATTTCTGTATACAACGATTTCAGTTCTCAGATCCTTCAATACAAGATATTCGATTTAGTCAGTCATATGCCACGAGTATATCACAAAATATCATAGATAAACGGCATAAAATCATCAGAATACCTCTGAATACCGGATTCATCAACCCATAATCAGAACTGAAGTATTTTTCAAAGAAACACACAATCAGATGTAACTTTCGGTCAGTAAATCCTCTAACTTATATTTCAATTCTTTCAAATCAATCAGTATCATTCTGTACGGACTTCTAAAATAAAACCAGTACCTGGTATCAAATCAAGGCGGAAATCACTCTCCCTGATATAAGGCAAATCCGGAATTTCATCTAGAAAGACTTTAGCATTTCTCCTGCTACTGACAAATCAGCTCATGGTATATTCATTTTCAGTAATCAACTAAATGCATAAGGAATAACTCCATTCCTTTCGATAATCATCGAATCATAATTAATACGGAAGTCAAAGGAATTCAAAATCGAAAATCCTTACCGTACATTATTCATTCTTCGGCCATTTCAAGTCCGAATCTTACCATCTCCTGGTAAGAATCTACAATAGCTCTGTACTTGTTCAGTATATTCATATCAATAATGCTGCCAGAATCAGACAATACAAGTACAACATAATCTAACTCAATCTCATTCTCACTTCACGGCAGTATACGATATTTACAGAATTCACTGATATCAATCTTTCCCCCAAAAGATAAAGAAATCAATACTACAGTATATACAGACCCAATAGAATAAAGCATATGTCAATGCAATTCATGCAGAATCATGTATAAGATGTACGAGAATCTCCCTAATACATATGGAACAAAATCATAAAAGAACAGATACCTGTCACTACATCATCAAGTGCATCCTGGATCTGTTCCTCGGTCATTACCACCAGATGCCTCTGCTCCCTGGAATCTTCGGGAACCTCTCTGTGGACATACTCTCGCAAAATGTCCTGACTGTCGGCAGATACGGCAACTACCAAATACTCCTTGGCATTGCTCAGTGGGATGTCTTCCTCCGCAAGTCCTGCAATAAAATCCAGTATAACTCGGGCTAGAACCACTGGAGCTAGATGAACCGCTCGGTCCGCTCCCTAATTTCTTAAACTGTTTCTTTCGAGCTTTCAACAAATCTGGCTTCCCACTTGTACTGCCACTATCAAATCTGAGAGGGGATTGCTGTGTCTGGGTCGGATCACATCCAACCTCCCTCGTTGTCAACTCAAACTTGCCTCAACTCTCTTTGCTTTATTCAAAGCATCACCAAAATGCTGGGGTCGCTATACCTTTACCAAGGAAAATATCTCAGCATTCAATCCGTTGATGAACTGATCCGCTACAGCTTCATCATTCCCAACTATAAGAGGAGTAAAACGTAATAAAGTAGAGAATTTAGCAACATATTCTTCAATATTCAGTTGGCCCTGTTTCAAATTCTCAAACTCTGCTTTCTTGTCCTCTCGGTACGAAACTGAGAAAAATCTTCGATAGAATTCAGCTCTAAAGATTTCCCACGTAATTACCGTACCACGCTGTTCTAATACTCTTTTGGTTGTAATCCACTAACTCCTTGCGACGTCGTGTAACTGGTTGGGCACTAATTTAATTCTCCGTTCGTCTGAATACTCAAGTGAATCAAACAATATCTCTATATCATCTAACCAAATCTCACAATCAACAGATGTCTCAGTACCTCTCAGAATCGGCGGTTGAAATGACTGAAACTGTTTCAACTGTATTTCCATCGGAGTTTCTGACACATCTATCTGATCAACCGAAGTACTACCTCTTTCTGGAATTCTTCGAGGAGGTATATCTGATTACCACAAGAGTTAATATCACATGAGATAAATCAATCTCAGTCCCTTTCTGATCAGCTTACCTTCTTCTGATCAAGAATTGGTTCTGATTCATTTTCAAATCAGACATATTACCAAATCAACTCAGATATTCAGGTAACATGTATTTAAAAACAATAACACATAATATCATACTAGCACACACAATGTAATTCAACATTATAATAAATCACATGCTAGCAATCACATGCAAGGAAAGAAAATTCATTCTACCCTGCTCACTAGCCTATATCTTAGTCTAAGGTAACCTACAGTTCTGGAACCTACTACTCTGATACCACCTGTTGTGGGAACCCGGACGCTAATTCAATTCTTAATCATCATTAGGATCAATTTATTAATTCAAGTAATTTGGGTCATCAAAAAAAATTTCTTTAATTGCGGAACGTAATAGAATCTAACTAATATACAGATTCGTATAAATAAAGTACAAGTCATGTACAATCTATATTCAATAAAAACTAAGGTTTAACAACTAATTATCAAGTGTTCAAACCCTATCTTTAATCCAAGTCCGTAGTCTCCACTCTAATCATGATCTCTCTCTCTTCTGGTCTTGACCCTGATCCTGTCCCACCTGTTGTCATGCACACATACAAACAAGACAACAGCCGGATAACTCCGATGAGAATTATATTCCCAGTATAAATAATGTATACATGCCTTTCATATAAACAATATAAAAGCATGAAATAAACATTCATAACATGAATCAAATATTCATCACATGTATTATAATCCTAAACATGAATTAATATCAAGAATAAATTATATTCTAAACATATATCATCATCAGGAACATAATTCCATATCAAGCAATGAATCACTCTCCGTGATTCTCAGACTCAGACTCGACTCATTCCTAATCTAGGGATCCCGATCGGAATAAGAACATACACCCACCTACACTCCCGATCGGGGTGGTGGCATGTTCTTATTCACGGACTTTGGCTCTTTCCATATCGAACATCAGTAATAGAAGAAACTCCAATTCTATCCACTCCGATATAGCCAAAAGTCCGGTGTCTTGACCTAACCGTCACAGACTTTGGCATTTTCACCAATATCCTATCCTGTGACATTGTGCAATGTGCCGGTGACGATTCCATCACTATCCGGCACTACTGTCACAAGATTACTCATTCACAATTAGGCGTATCCGCTTAATGACTCAGTACATAAATCAATAAATCAAAGGTATCAATCTCATACAATTGCAAATATCGATGCAATAAAGTAAAGTATGTGATTTTGGGAAACTCAAGTCAATCGGACTCGAGTTGTGCAATCCCACATCAACATAAATTTATACCTTTGTTTTCGCTGTCTGACGAAGTCGAAATCTCGAAGTCAAATCTGTCCATATCAATCTGAAATACAATATCGCATAGGCACAATCTCAATATGCAACTCAATTCAAAATCTATTCTGATCAATACTCAAATCAAACATAATCTGATCAATATCAAATTAAGATACAATCTAATCCATATCGACGATATCACGATATAATCGAAATTACTACTGAATCTGATCAATATCAATTTACTGATTTTCGACGGTATAACAATACAACTCTGATATTGAATCTTAATCAAATCAACTCTGAAAATCATAACAATTACATAAACAGTCTGTTCTTCAATCTGACTTCAAATATGTGATGTCCACTGTATCAGAAACACCATATAGGATTCATATTCAATTCTGACAATACCATAATTTCAAATCATATCTAAACATAACAAAACTTACGTCCAGTTATAACCTGCGTCGATAGGAACTCAGTACTGAAGTCGGATTGAAAATCTAACGGACGGATCGAGATATAAAGGCGCAAGGATTTTTCACCCTTTCTCTGAAGCTTCTTCGATTTCTTATGAATTCTGAATTGAATTCATGATATATACATATATATATATACATCTTCGAGCATTCCAAGACCAAGTGGCTTATTTTCCTTCTGCATGTCGCGCGCATATGTGCGCCCAAGGCCCGCGCATATGCGCCTGGCTTCCTGCCTGGCACTTTTGAATTTATCAACTCGCGCATATGCGCGAACTCGGCTCGCGCATATGCGCGAGACCTACTGTCTCGTGCACACCCTCACTCGGGCATATGCACGACTTCACCCCGCGCATGTGCGCCCAACTCTCTGCCTACCTCGCGCATGTGCGCGGCTTACATCGCGCATGTGCGCGCAACTCTCTGCCAACCTCACGCATGTGCGCGGCTCACGTCGCGCATGTGCGCGCAATGTTCTGTTATAGCTCCTTGGCTACTGGACACCTCGCACATATGTGCGCCCTCACGCCGCGCATATGCGCGGGGTCTTCTGCCAAACCCGCGCATGTGTGCGCACCAGATCGCGCATGTGCGCGGATGGCATCTCCCTCGCACATATTTCGCGTCTTTTCTGGTCTTTCCCGGTCTGATTCATTCCGTCTATAATCACATCAATTAATCACTAACTCATTTCAGATTAGCTTCAGATTACGGTAATAAAATCTCGGGCATTACAGTTTGGGTGTCTCGGGAACAGATACAAGAGTAGCTAAAAATGCTCGGCACCAACGATGCATGAGTTTCCTAGCCTGGACATAAGGTATTATACGCGATAAATTAAAATACCTGTCTGGCTCGAATAAGAATTGCCCCATCCCAAGCGGTCGGACTAGAACAGATCTCTGCTGGAAATCAATCAAAACTGTGTTCCACAATAGCAAGTCCATCCCAGAATGATATCAAATTCTGGCATCGGCAGAACGATAAGATCCGCATACACAAGATTTCCATGAAGTTCGAGGTTTATATCTCGGATCACATTAGTAGCTGTCAGCTCCTCTCCAGAAGGCAATGCTACTGAATACGCTATGTCTAGCCCAATTGTCTTGATCTTGAGAGAATTTGCAAAGGTTTCTGAAATGAACGAATGAGTAGCCCCTGAATCTATCAAGGCATTCGTAGCTGAACCAGCTATAAAAATTCTTCCTGAAAGATTGGAATATCATGCTAAAACCCAATCATTTTACAGGAACTAAACTTATAGACATGCGAAGGTCAAAGTTCTTTTAACCTAAATTTCCCGAAAATATCACTAATTAGAACATGCAATCCTATCACAAATTCTAAGTTCAAAATCTTAACTCAAACTCTTAAAACATTACATTTCAAATACGAACTTAAAGCTTTATGATACCTGTCATGAGAATCGTCCCGGGTTAGTCTCCGCTGCTTGGAGAGCAAAAACTCTTCCTTGGGTAGGCAGATTCTTCTGAGGGCAATACTTCAGTATGTGGTCAAGACTGCCACATTTGTAACACTTCCCCGAGCCATACATACAAGTCCCAGCATGACGGCGTGAGCACTTGGCACAGACTGGATACTCTGATGTCATCGGGACTACACGTCCCTGCTGATGCTGTCCTCTGCTCCTGGATGAGCCGTGGAAAGGTTTCTTACTCGGATGCTGCTGTTGAGGAGGGCGGTGTGGTGCCTGAAATGGTCGTTTACCCTGGCGATCGTGCTCAATATCATTCTGGTCTTGCTCTGTCGCTAGGGCTCTGGAAACAGCAACATCATAGGTAGTAAGGCCACCCACCCTAACATCACCGCACAAGATCGGCCGCAGACCATTCAGAAAATGCTTCAATTTGGCTCCAACATCATTAGCAATTAGGGGTACAAAATGACATCCCCTCTCGAACTTACGGATGAACTCCGTAACAGTCAAGTCTCCCAGCCTCAACGTCATGAACTCCGTGGTCATCCTGGAACGCACCTCTTCAGTAAAATATTTAAAGTAGAATACCTCTATAAAGCGCGTTCAGCTCAGAGTAGCCAAATTCAAGGCTACGGATGCTCCTTCCCACCACAAGCGGGCGTCTCCTCCCAATAGATAGGTCGCACAACGAACTCTGTCCTCATCTCCAAGCTCCATGAACTCGAAGATAATCTCGAGGGACTTAATCCAGCCCTCGGCAATCATAGGATCTGTCGTCCCGGAGAATTCCTTCGGTCGCATCTTCATGCACCGCTCATAGATAGCCTCCGGCCCCGTCTGTCTGGCTCCCACTGCATTGTTCCCCGCAAACTGTGCGAAGAACTGAGTCATCCCAGCTAGCATCTGGGCATTCATGTCTGGTGGAGGGGGTTGGTGGTAAATCTCTCTCCTCATTCTTATGACGATGCTCATCACCTCCCGTGCGATCAATAATGCGTCTAGGAGGCATATTATTCCATAATTATAACCCATACATAACCAACATGCATAATTCCAATATTTTCTTTAAATTTAAATAAATACTGCATAATTGTAATCTTAACATAAAATATTTCATGCAATCATGATGTAAAAATATTTCATTCTTTAAACGAAATGCGTAATCGTAAAACTTACAAACCGAAGACGTGACTTCATGAGCTTCTCGAGAGCAGTAGTAGTACAACCCTTTACAAGATCATAGGCTCTGATACCAACTGTAAAGGCCCGTATTTCTTATTCCTATTTTAGCGGAATTATTAAAAATTTTCTAAATAAATAATTATCTTGCCTCATTTATAAAATAAACAGGTAAATAATTTTAACTTTAAAATAACCGCGGAAGCAAATATTGTTTTCAAACAACAACTTCAAAATATATCCAACGTATTAAAACTGAGTTTGAACATAACAAAATGCATAAACTAAAACTTGAGGTCCTCGGGTTTACTACTGCTGCCCCAAGATAGCTCACTGATCTCCGCCCTCCGTCTCGACCTCATCAGTACCAACAACAATCAAGTCTAGTGAGTCTAAAGACTCAACATGTATATATCGTGAATAACAAGTAAATATATCATAAAGTCACATGCAACGTAAAAATATAATATCATGAAGCGTACGGTAAAAATCGTATCATGAGTAATTATAAATATGTGCATATCTGAAAATCATACGTAAAAACTTTGCTCGATAGAGCTCTGTCATATCATATCATAATTTTTTTGGTAGAGATAATGTTTCTAAGCATGTGGCCCATAACATAACGTGAGCGCCTGATCAGACTAAACCACAGTATACTGGGCGGTAGAGTTCACCACAGCCCTTGGACTGGATATCTGTACCCATACATAATCGTAAACCGGTCGTAAGTCATCGGGTGGAGAGGTCCTCGGTTGCGCCTACCGACTTCCAAACCCATAAACGTAAGGTGGCCACAAGACATATCGCATATATCTCAAAAATAAACATTTTATATTTTTAGGCACATAATATAATTATAACCTTGTTTTTACCGGATGAGTTGGATCGCTCCCAGGCTTACTGTGACTTAATTCTAATATGTGACACATGCAAATAATCTTATCTTGACCAAAACTTGACAATCGAACAAAAAACGAGACGATTAGGACCAACAACTTAATTTTTTTCAATCATGGCTTCGTACCCAACCGAACCAACATTAAACCGACGTTTAACCATGATAAAAATACCCCTAACATACTGAAAAATATTCATGAGGACTGGAAAACACGAAAATTAGTGAATGGAGGCCAAAATCATGAAACGCTCTTTCGAGAGTCACTTTGGCACATTGAACCGTAAATTCTCGTACGACCTCTAAACTCCACCAAATCACAAACGGCCAAAAATATGACTTTGGTCCAAGGCCATAGGCTAAAAGCCAACCAAGAACTCAAACTACCACCAACACCGAGACCCAAAGCTGCTGTCAAAATATAGCAGTAGCAGCTTGTGTGTTTGTGGTGTAAACTCTGAAATTAATGACCATTGGCTTGAACCACCGACCAAAAACTCTTACCAACATCCTAAGGCATGGCTTGGACCATGGCTAAGGGCTAAACGCTAACAACAAACCAAGCAACCACCTAGGACAATCCAAGCTTCTATCGAGAGCTCCCATTCTATGTAGTGAAATGTATTGGATTGTTTGATTGTCTTGTGTCGTTCCAGTGGCCATTTGATTGACCATGGCTCAATCTAGACATGATGAAGTGTTGTATGAACCACAGCGATGGGCTACTAGCCAGCCACAGCCCACACAAACACCTCAAAACCGAACTCACTCACACAAGGATCAGAATTTTGAAAACCGAGGGCACTTGTCATGTTTATGTAAAAATCTGAAGGATCCGTGAACCAAGCTTGGAAAAACTGATTTGGTCACGTCTTAGACATGATAAGGAAGGGTTCTAACCATGGTTATCGTCCCTAGGACAGCCAAGATTTGAACACACTCCTTAACCAACCAAGAACAAAAAAAAACGTGGCTCAAATCTGTATCTTTGGGAAATGTTGATTTCATTTCTTTCTTTGTGAGTGTATGAAGGTAAATCAATGGACCAATAACACCCTAACACACTCTAAATCATGTCTAGAAGCAGCCATAAATGCCTGGAATCGAGCAACCCCCTGTAAACAAAACAATAATCCAACCGTGTAGCACATAGCATATAGCCGATAGGCTTGTACAGATTTTTGAAAACTTGCTGTCAAAATTTCGTTTTGTCACTTGATTCATGAACATATACTGATTTAAAATATCTAATATGAATTGATTGAAGAGCAAAGGAATAATATATACATGCCTGAAATTTGTTTTGCCAAAAACGAATCAATACGACGAATACGAGCGGCGGAGTGGAGTGAAATTTCTTTCTTGTTTCTGCTGCTGCTGTCACGATTCTAAGCTGCTGTTTTTCTGATGTTTTTCGAAGGTGAGTGTGGGGACCCGAACCTAATCCATCTTCTTAATCATTATTAGGATCATTTAATTAATCTGGGTCTAAATTTTTTTTATTTTTATTTTTACAATACAAATGCGGAAACGTAAAGTAATCACTCTGATATAAATATCAACATAAAGTACAGATCATGTACAACATATGTTTATTACAACTAGAGTTCAGCCACTACATCAAGTACTGAAAATACTCTATTCTAAGTTCGGATCTCCACGCTAATCTTGAATCTCTCATTCTCTTCGTGACCCTGATCTTGTCCCACCTGTTGTCATGCACACATACAAACAAGACAACAGCCGGATAACTCCGGTGAGAAATACATCCCAGTATAAATAATGTAAACATGCCATCATATAAAACATATATAAGAGCATGAAACAGATATCAATAACATGTATCAAATCGGAAAGACATGAATCGATATAAAACTGTAACTCAAACTCTAGACTCATAATCTCAGACTCGACTCATTTCTAATCTAGGGATCCCGATCTGAATAAGAACGCAACGTTCTCCCGTCTACTTTACCCCAGCTAGATGGTGGTACGTTCTTAGTCCCAGATTTTGGCTGTCTATATCCAAGATCTGCAATAGGAGTCGGTCTTCTCCTCAGTATATCGATATATATATCCAAAAGTCCAGTGACTTGGCGGTTCTGCCATGGCGATTCTGCCAAAGACTAGGCGGATCTGCCCAACTCTAACTCATGCTTTCCAATAGATCAATAGACTAAGCGTATCAATATCAAGAATTGCAAATATCAATGCAATAATCATTCAGTGTGTGATTTTGGGAAACTCAAGTCAAATCTAACTCGAGTTGTGCAATCCCGAATCAACATTGATTTATACCTTTCGTTTCTTTCTGTCGATCTGACTCTGTCGAAGTCTCGAACTCACTGCCTGTCAAATCAATCTGGCCATAACAATATCAAATACACTGTATCAATGTATAACTCAATTCAAGGCATGTCCTGATTAATACTCAAATCAAACATAATCTGATCCATATCAACGATATTATGATACAATCTCAATCAATACTGAATCTGATCAAAATCAATCTACTGATGTTTCGACGGCATAACAATACAGTCTTGATAACCCCGTCAACCTCAACATCACATATATAATACCACAACTCATAATCGATATCAATACTAATCATAATCTTCAATAATAAAATATCATAATATCAAATCTGTACAATCTCGATCATATTACTTCCGAAAATCATAACAATTATATAAATTGTACGTTCTTCGATCTGACTTCAATTATATACTGATCAGTATACCAAAACACAATATATCAGTCAAATCACAATTCCCCCAATATCATAATTTCAAGACATATCAAAATGTAGTAAAACTTACGTCCATTTATAGCCTGCGTCGATAGGAACACAGTACTGAAGTCGGATTCCAAATCAAACAGACGGATCAGAATATAAAGGCGTAAGGATTTTCTAAAAGATTTCTCGTTCCTTTCTTCGTTTTTACTGATCTGAAAGAAGGAAACTTATATATATATCTTGTGCATGTGTAAGATACGTGGCACACTCTTCTTCAATTATGGTTGGCGCTCGGGCGGTCAAAAATTACCGCTCGGGCGCCGAACACTCTGTTCGGTTAATCGGCTTGTGATGCTCTGGCGCTCGGACGGTCAAAAACTACTGCTCGGGCGCCAGACGTTCTGTCCACAAAATATTCTTGCTGAACACTGGCGCTCGGGCGGTCATTAACTACCGCTCGGGCGCCACACTTTCTGCCCAAAACATGCTTTTTTGGTGCATTGGCGCTCGGGCGGTCCTTTTCTACCGCTCGGGCGCCAACAGTTCTGTACAAATATTGATCTTGCATTGTGCTGACGCCCGGTTCTCCAATCGAGCTCCTACAACTTCAATTCTATCAATTAATCAACGTCTGATTACAGTAATTAAATCTCGGACATTACAGTGAGAGTGTGGGTTTGCTAGACACTGAATATGAGTGTTATAGGAGGTGTTAAAGGTGCCATAATATACATTAAGTTGGGGCTTACAAGTCAAGAAGTTGAAGGAATTTGAAATGCTTCTTCTTCTCTTGGCTGGCCGATTCTTTTCTTATTCTTGCAGCCTATACACGTTTATTTGCTAGCATGATGGATTGAGAAAGAATTAAGGTGTATTATTGTGTTTGAATTTAATAATAACTAATGAATTAAAGGTGAGGAATTGTATTCACCTTAAAGGCTATTTGAGTGTGACTTGAATGGATTTACTACACTTTTGAATTCTCTTTACCGAAATTATTACTCATTTGCATGGTATATTATTATTTAAACTTTGCATTTTAATTGTTTAAGGTTTTAAATACCCATTATACATTTTAGTGTATTAACACATTATTTAGAATAAAATCTTGCATGGCATTGCATGGTTTAAAATTTAAGTATTTAAATGCTATATTTAATTTCTTGAATATATTATACTTAGATTAATTCATCCCAAATTTGTTTACACATTTTAATTTAAACTTTAATTAAATATTGAATCTAAAATAACTTATTTAATAACTTAGCTCCAATTAATTTAATAAATCCTAAAACATTCTTTTTCTTTAAATTAAATTATTCCTTGACTTAAATTAAATTTAGGAATATTTTTTTTTCTTATTATTAATCTTATCTCTAATCTCCAAACTCCGGTCCAGCCTCGCGTATTTATCCTGAAAAGATAAAACTAAACATCTACTTTTAAAATAAATAATCATGACTTAACAATTACAAAAAAGAATTAAACACCTCATATATTTATAAAAATTCATTTTTAATTTAAATAGTAACAATTATGCATGGGTTATACGTAATCTGATTTTCGGGTTCTACACTGACAGTATCCATGTTTGTGAGAAATATAAAACATAATTAATATTAAAAATATAAAATATAACAAAATTATATAAAATAGTATAATGCAACCGAAAAAAATTATAATTACATTAATAAAACATAAATAATACAATTAAAATATAAGAATTATTGAAATTACCTTTTCAAATGTCGTTGTACAGAATTTGTAATTAAATGAGCTACCAGAGTTTAATATCTGCAATTAATTACAAACATTATCAGATATAATATACATAAAACAATTCAATATAGAAAGAAAAAACATAGATTCGACTTAGACTCGGCGCAATTCTCCCAAATTCTGTTACTCAGCACAATTCTCCCAAATCAAATTCTGAATTACTGAGACTCGGCGCAATTAACTAAAATTCTAAGATTCGACAGAAATCTATCAAATCAAATTAGGAATTCCAATAATCACACGATCGACGCAAATTATGTAACACCTCTGACCGATTTCATAAAATAACAGCGAAATTTTTCTAAAATTTATTTGAAGGGAGGAAGGATTTAAAATTTCTTGACATAAACACATTTTCAATTTAAACAATCAAAAGTATATACATGATCAAATAAGTGTTGCATCAAAATAAAAAATATCATTTTTATCATGTCCAACAATGCTAACAAAATAGCCTTCTTCCTTCCATCTTCTATGCATATGACCTCGGCTCGAATAAACGTCCTGGCCCGTCACTCTTATCCGCATCACATGAAATAACTGAAATGAGTATAAAACTCAGCAAGTGAAACTCTTACATAACAATGTATACATATCATACTCTGTAAAACATGCTTTGAAATCATTAAATATCATCTAACTCTTTAAACATGAATAATATAGCTAGAACATTAACATAACGATGGAATTATTCTTTTATCTGATGGATTGATATTTCAATAGTATCTCTGTCTCTGTACCTATATCCCATCGATATAAATCGATTACTCTGTTGGGATATAAGCCTATGGTCGTTGATCAACTAATTGCATGCAATCTCTGACTATCTCTTTATCAATCAAATAAATCAATTTGAACTCTCTCTTGGACATTAAAACAAACACTTTGCATACTCTTTCCTTTGCATTCCCTTTTACATAACTGAGACATAAAAATGCCTCTCATATACAACAAAGTATATTCTACACATAACATGAATCAAATGGAAGGGAATAGCATGTTAAAACCATTGAAATACAATACATATACTTCATGTGAGCACAAGGAATGAATTCCACTTACAACCAATAGAAAGCTTGAATCTAATCTCTTGGTACAAAACCTACAACAATAAACCATGTATTGCACCATTCAACAACCCAATAATCAAACAACCATACCATAAAACCGATAAAAACAACACAATAATGAATCCCATAATTTCTCCAACACCATAATCCAAGAATAACTAAACCACAAGCTTACCTTAGCTCCTTGAACCCACAATGATCTTGTTCTCACTTCAAATACCCAACAAGAAGCTTGAATCAAAGGAAGAAAAGAAAGAAATTGAGAACCCTAGGTATCCCTTGAGATGAATAACTGAGAAGAATGGATGGAAATGAGTGAAAATGAGGCAAACTCTTGTATTTAATCACTTAAATCTCGAAAACACGACTTTACTGTTCACGACCACGGGTGGGCTACAGTTCATACTGCGGGTGCGCTAAGCAATCTGTACAACTTCCGAAAATCCAAAGGCGACGACCGCGGGTGCGCTGCTCAACAGACGCGGTGCGCTGCTCAACAGACCGCGGGTGCGCTGAAGGTTCTGCCCAAACACCGCGGGTGCGGTCTCTTTTCCAGTGCGGGTGCACTGATTCTTCTGTCCAATCACCGCGGGTGCACTGCATAATGGACCGCGGGTGCACTCTCCTCTGTAGCCAACAATATACTCTTTGCAACTAAATCGAATCGCAACGTCGCTTCTCCTCATAATTAGGCAACACTATCAGCAAGAAAGTTGCACCACTATGTCTTATCTAACAACTACAATTGGTCTCATACCAATTGGCTCAACATACAAATGATAATGAATTAAATCGCAATGACGCTACACTATGACTACACAACATTTATAATCAACAATACCATAAATCATAAATCCAAATTCTTAACATCTAAACTATACTTAAACTTAACCAAATAGTCCATAAACATAAGAAATCTTAAACCGTACCGTTCACCAAGCTTGGATATTACAATCTCCTCTCCTTAAAGGAGTTTCGTCCCCGAAATTGACATCACTGCGCAAACAACTCAGGATACTTTCATTTCATCTCATCCCATGGTTCCCACGTGGCTTCTTCAATCAATTGATTTGTCCAAAGGACTTTAACAATGCCGATCTCTTTGTTTCTCAATACTTTAACTTTGCGATCCAGAATTTGGATTGGAATCTCTTGGTACGTCAAATTTGGCGTCAAATCCAATGGCTTGTGACGAAGAACATGGGAAGGATTCGCAATATACTTTCTGAGCATGGAGACATGAAAAACATTGTGAACTCTATCAAGATCTGGTGGTAAGGCTAATCTGTAAGCTCGATCACCAACTCTGTCCAATATCTCAAATGGGCCAATAAACCTTGGACTCAACTTTCCCTTTTTTCCAAACCGCATTACACCTTTAAGAGGTGCAATCTTTAAGAACACATGATCTCCAACCTGAAACTGCAACGGCCTACGTCTTACATCAGCATCACTCTTCTGTCTTGAATGTGCTGTCTTCATCCTTTCTTGAATAACAGCAACAACATCAGCTGACTGTTGGACCAACTCTGGACCCAACATCTTTCTCTCGCCAATCTCATCCCAATATAAGGGGGATCTACACTTTCTGCCATAAAGTGCTTCATACGGTGCCATGCCAATCGTCGTTTGGTAACTGTTATTGTACGTGAACTCAACAAGAGGCAATTTGGAATCCCAACTACCAGGATAGTCGATAGTACAAGCTCTGAGCATATCTGTAAGGCCCGAGATTTTATTACTGTAATCTGAGATTAATCTGAAATGATTTATTTATTAATTGAGATAATTATATACGGAAGGATCAAATCGGGAGAGCCAAAAGAAGATTTGACATGAGATGTAAGGAGAAGTCCTCGCGCACATGCACGACGTGTTGGGCGCACATGCGCGAGGAAGGCAGAACCTTTCGCGCATATGCACGACGTAGATGGAGCACATGCGCGGGATGGGCAGAATGTTTGGCGCATATGCGCGACGTAGATGGCGCATATGCGCGAGCTGACAGAATGCTGGTTCGAACTACCGGCTCATATGCGCGACTTTGTGCAGAACATGCACGATGCCACTTGCCCTTGTATCATGTAGCATATGTATATATATATATACCTACATGCAAACCCTCCAGATTAAAAAGGAAAGAAACGAGGGATAAAGCTCCAAGTTCTCTCGGGTGAGAAATTGAATGTCACGTAAAATTCGTCCGTCTGTTTTTGAATCCGATTACAGTACTGAATTCCTACCGACGCAGGCTAAAACTGGACGTAAGTTTTGTTATGTTTAGACATGATTTGAATTCATGATATTGTCAGAATTGAATATGAATCAGATATAGTGTTTCTGCTACAGTAGACATTGTATAATTGAAGTCAGATTAAAGAATAGACTGTTTATACAATTGTTATGATTTTTGAAAGATATTGATTGGGATTTGATATCAGAGTTGTGTTGTTACTGATCTTAAGTGTACAGATATTGAGATTATGAATTGTACTGATACTGATTATGAATTCTGATATTATATCTGTGATGAAGTTGTGATGAGGAGACGAGCAAATGTGGAAGGTGTAAAAATGCAATGGGATGATCCATTTGGCGTTGAGAGCAATCACCGTGAGGTAAGCAGGTATGACTTTAGTCCTTATCTTAGTTCATTGCTGTGTTGTGCTCAAGAATTTGGGGTGAGTGTTGAAAGTGTGATGTCCAAATGGTCTAACGATGAGATGACGATTTTGTCAGGGAGTCACAGCGTTGAGGATGGTGATATAATGCATGAATTAAATTCAAATGTTAGTTATTTTGAGTGTTCAAAGATTGTCAAATTGATGAGGCTTTGTCATGGCAATGACTTGTGTGCATTAGAATTAAATTCATGTGATGAGTTAAATGATTGCATGGATAGTACATTTACTGTGTCCTATTTGCATGATTTATATTTGTTTGGTTATGGTTTTGAGAGGTGCAGGGATGAAGATGCTTATTTCTTTGTTTATGATGAATACATGTTTAAAGAGAATAAAATTTTCATCACACACCTATTGCATGAGTTTCTGTTTGATATTGAGGCGCATGACCTTTGTTTGATTGGTAGCCATGAAGTAAATAGGGTCATTGATAGGATGCATGAATTTTTACTATGGTTGCATATGAGGAGGTCTATTGGGTGGAATTGTGAATCATGCATCGAACATAAGAATTTTTATGTTCATAATGAGTACAATTTTAAGGAGAATAAATTCGTCATTCTACATTCATTGCATGAGTTACGTACTAGTGATGCATATAGTGGTGTTTTTACCTTTGATAAAATGAATGATTTTATGTGTTGGTTGCACATGAAACGACATGTTGAGTGTGATTGGGGTATATGCATTACATACAGGAGAATGACATGTCGAGTGTATTCATATGTCAGGCATCAGTTATATCTTATTCCTAGTGAACTATGGTCGTACACGTGTGTGGATATTATTTTGGTGTTGACTAGGTCTAAGAAGGGGAGAAATCTGATTTTTGTGATACTTAATCATATTTTATCATTTGGTGCCTTTTACTATTTGGTATATGTTGATGTTGATGAGTTGATGGTGAATGCTGCCATGGAGTTAGGGATCGAAACGTTGATGTCGCGTGTGGGCGATAGCACCTACAAACTTGACTTTAAAGGTAAGCATATTAGTCATACAATTCTTGTTATTACTAACTTGCTTCGTTTTTGTGTAGGTATCAAAGATTTGAGGACAAATCCTTTTCAAGAAGGGGAGGATGATGCGAACACGGATGGTCAGGCGCCAAGGAAAGCATGGGACCCTTTGGAGTTGCCGGAGGGACCAATCACGAGGGGACGATTGAAGAAGTTCAAGGAAGCATTGCACGGACTTATGAGCAATGAAGAAGGTCTTACAAGCGAGGTGCAAAGTGCTGGAGGGTTTTTGATGCATGGAAGTGAGTTTGGAAGTCACAAGAACATTATTCAAGTGATAGATGAAGTTGAGTCCAGCAGCATCGGCGCCCGAGCGGTCAAATATTACCGCCCGAGCGCCATACTTACTGTCCGAGCGCGAGTAGTACAGAAGCCTTGGCGCTCGAGCGGTAATATTTGACCGCCCGAGCGCGAGTCAGTTTCGGGAAGAATCCTACTTTCCTATTTTAGAGTTTTTATTATCTTGGCAAGTAGATTTCATATCTTTTTGATTTGGTATCAATATATAGACGAATTTTATTGATTGAAAACAACTTTTGTTCATTATTGATTGAGTTTATAAAAACTTTCTTTGAGAATTCTCTCAAAAACAAGATTAAGTTTCGTTATAACTTTTTGCGTTGTATCAAATCAAACTTATCAAAAGATTTATCTTTTGTGGCGTTTGTCAATCGAATATCACGAGGGTTGCCAAGGACGGGTTCTTTGGAGGTTCTGTTGAACGAGATTGTTTCTATCGTTGATGAATTGTTGCTAGACCGCGTGATCTAGAGGCGATTTTTACACCTATCAATTACTTGTTTCAAAGATCGGGAAAAATTAAAGATCTCGTGGGCGGGATCGCATCAGATATGGATCAGATTATATACTGATTTGAGTATTGATCAGAACAGGTTTTGAATTGAATTATATACTGATATTGTATTAATGTGATTGTCATTGCCAGACTGGGTATGGACAGATTGGAATACAAGACTTCGTCTTCGTCAGACCGGGAAGACAAAGGTATAATTCATGTTTTGTTTTGGGAAGACACAACTCAAATGAGATTCAATTTGAGTTTCCCAACAAAATCACATACTAGAATTGTTGTTTATCTTTTTCTATGATTATGCTTTGTTTATAGATTTATATTCAAGCATTTGAGATAGGAAAGTCATTTGGTAGATTCGCCAAATTACTAGATGTTCGGTGGTATCGACGCTTCGGATCAGAGTCACTCCGATTGTAGATATTCGATACAGACAGGGCCGAAGTCTAGGAATAAGACGTACAGTCACCCCGATTGGGAGGGTAGGTGACAGACAGTGACGTCTTATTCACACCGGGATCCCTAGAGTTAAAGTTGAGTTGAGTCAGGATATGAATTGAATTGAGTTGCATGTTAATTTTATTTTGGTTTCAGAGATTATGGAACCCATTGTTACTGCATGCTTATTTTGATTTAGTTCCATAGACTATGAAACCTATTGCTATTGATTTTATGCATGATAGTATGCTTTATGATTTATATTGTGTACATGCATGTCTACCATGTTTTATACTGGGATTTATTCTCACCGAAGTATCCGGCTGTTGTCTTGTTTTGTATGTGTGCATGACAACAGGTGGGGCAGGATCGGGGTCAAGAAGATGATGAGAGAAGATGAGTTAGAGTGGTGATTCCGGACTTGTTGTAGACTTGGTTTAATACTTGAAATTTAGTAGTTTAACCTTAGACTAGTTTGAATAAGTGTTGTACATTATTGTACTTTTATACTGAGATGTATATTAGTTAAATTCCATTACGTTCCGCACTTATATTTTTAAAAAAGAAAAATTTTTAGACCATGTTTATCTTAATTGATAATTAACTCCCAAAGATGAGTAAGAAGATGATTAGCGTCCGGGTCCCCACAACAGGTGGTATCAGAGCGATAGATCCTTTAGACTGAGATAGAATAGAATGATCGGGGCATATTGAGTTTTCTTTCCTTGCATGTGATTGCTAGCATGAGATTTATTTTAATGTTGATTTACATTATGTGTGCTAGCATGATACTATGATTTACTGATTTGAAATACATGTTTACCTGATTATCCGATTTGAGTTGGTATTATGTATTATTGAGTATGAATCAGATCTGATTCATGATCAGAGTAAGATGATCCGAGAAAGAATGGAACAGGTTTGTAGTACTTGGGTTACTAATGGTTTTGATAATCAGATATACCTCCTAGAAGAATTCCAGAACGGGGCAGTACTTCGGTTGAACAGATAGATATATCAGAAACTCCGATGGAAATACAGTTGAAGAAATTTCAGTCGTTTCAACCGCCGATTTTGAGGGGTACTGAGATGTCTGAAGAGTGTCAGAATTGGTTAGATGACATAGAACTGTTGTTTGATTTGCTTAAGTATTCAGATGAACAGAGAATTGAACTGATATTCCACCAGTTACGAGAGGCTGCCAGAAGTTGGTGGATTACAATCAAAGGAATATTAGAACAACGTGGTACTGTGATCATGTGGGAAGTCTTCAAAGATGAATTCTATCGAAGATTTTTCTCAGTTTCATAGCGAGAAGACAAAAGAGCAGAGTTTGAGAATTTGAGACAAGGCCAACTGAATATTGAAGAATATGTTGCTAAATTCTCTACTCTACTGCATTTTGTTCCTCAGATAACTGGAAATGATGAAGCTGTAGCTGAGCAGTTCATCAAAGGATTGAATTCAGAAATAGTTGCATTGATAAATATGTAACGACCTTACCATTTTGCTGATACTTTGAGTAGGGCAAAGAGAGCTGAGGTGAGTCTGATTCGACAACGAGAAAGGTTAGATGTAATTCAACTCCCGACAAAGCAACTCCCTCTTAGATTTGATAAAGGTAGTACGAGTGGAAAGCAAGATTTACTGAAAGCTCGAAAGAAACAGTTTAAGAAGTTAGGGAGCGGACTGAGCGATTCATCTAGCTCCAGTGGTTCCAGCCCAAGTTATACTAGAGTGTATTGTAGGATTTGCGGAGGGAGACATCCCACAGAGCAATGCCAGGGAGTGACTGGTAGTTGCCATATTTGTAGACAGCCGGGACACTTTGTTAGAGTTTGTCCTCAGAAGAAGTTCCCGAAGATTTTAGGGAGCAGAAGACCGAGGAGCAGACACAGGACACACTTGATGATATAGTGGCAGGTACTGTTCTTTTATGATTATATTGCATAGGTATTGATATATACTAATGCATTCCCTACGATGATCTTTGACTGAGTTGCATTGAGATATGCTGTATCTGTTGAGTCTGTTTGTACTGTAGTATTGATTCCCTTACTTTTGGGAAAGAAAGATTGATATCAGAGATTTCTGTGAAATATTGTATACTACAGTAAGATGAGAATGAGGTCGAGTTAGATTATGATGTACTTGTGTTTCTGATTTGACCGCCTTATTGATATTAATATGCTGAACAAGTACAGAACTATTGTAGATTCTTTCCAGAAAAATATAAGATTCAGACCAGATAGGGCTGATGAGTAGAAATTCCACGGTAAGGATTCTAGATCTAGAATTCCTTTGATATCTGTATTGTTTATGACTCGATTGATATAGAAAGGAGCAGATGGTATCCTTATGTATTCAGTAGACATGCTGAAATCGAGCCTAGTAAGGGGAGATTTGCCAAGTGATGTACGAGTTGGTTGACGTCTTCCTAGATAAGATTTTGGATTTGCTTTATATCAGGAAGATAGATTTCAGAATTGAATTGATACCAGGTACTGTTTGTATTTTAGAATTCAGTACAGAATGATATTGAATAAAGAATTGAAAGATCAGTATTAAGAGTACTGGCCATGAGTTACATTTGATTTAGTGTTTCTCTATGGCATGTTTCAGTATATTCAGAGATATTCTGATGATTTCATGCTCGTTGTATCTATGATATTTTGTTATATTTGCAGCATCTGATTGATTGAATCGAATATCTGAAGATTGTATTGAATACTCTGAGAACTGTGATTATTGTATACAGAAATTATTCAGATAAGAATCTTGCTTGAAACAGACTGTATTCAGAATAAGCGATATTTGAATTTAATATACCGATTGATTTTGACACATTTGAGATTGTGATCAGTGACTGAGAACGATATCGATATCAGAAAGATCAGAAATTTCAGAAATGTCAGAAATTTATTTTGTCTGAGTTGGCAGATTATCTTATCCGATTATGTTTTGAACTACTTGTGAATTGTTAGCTTCAAGATAAATATTTGATACAGATTATTCAAATCGAATCAGAGCTGAATTCGAGAATTTCGGCAGTTCAGAGAATTAACCAGAATGTTCAGAACTTAATTTCGATAATCAGAGCAGAGCATCGATCAGAGTGACAGATATGTGATTTTTACTGTATGAGAATGATTATCGTATGATGTCAAAAGTGTCAGATTTGCACGACAGAATTTGATATCGATAGTCAGAACCGAATACCAGGTAGGTATTTTTTTTAATTTATATTATTAACTGATTTGTGTGTACCAAATAGTTCGAATCTGAAATGACAGGTAGTGTCCGAAATGCACCATAGTAGATTCGGTTTCATTTTGGTGAATGAGAATGTATGATATTTGAACAGATAGTTTTGACATAGACAGATTAAATCAGTTGTGACAGAATTGTACTGAAATGTTGACAGAATTTGTACTGAAATGTCTGAATCGCCAATAAATGAAGATAGAAAGATAGAAATCAGAAGAGTTATTACAGAATTGGTATATTTCTGACTAGACATGGGGAGTATAATTCGATGAATTTCGTAATGAGATCACTATAATACTTTCCAGATTGTGATATGATATGATTGTGATTGACAGATTGTTCAATCTATATCTATTAGTTTGTACAAGATGACGTACAAACATGACCAGATGACAAAGATCGATGTCAAATAAATGGTCAGATTGATCAGAATGTTGAAATAGATTATATCAGATTGTGAATTTTGATTGAGTTTGTAATTCTGGCAGAACATACCATGAACTCATTCATATATTATCCACCGACTGACAGATAGCCAGAACGTACTATCCAGATATTAAAAGATATTTATGGAGTTATAGTGTTGGATGTTAGCACTAATTGACATGACATATTGTCACTATATGAATTATTGTATAATGATAGCTATCAAACGAGTATTGAGATAGCTACAGATGAGACATTGTACAGCTCAGTATTGCGGATTTCCTCTGAATGGGAATGATATTACGATGATATCTGAGATTGAATTTGATAAAAGCAGAAATCTGATAAAGAAAATGAAGGTGATTCAGGAAAGAATGAAAACCAGCTTCGAATGAACAGACTTAATATGCCGACGTCGGATGGTGACGATTGGTAATTGAAGCCGAAGATTGAGTAAATCCTTGACTGGGATAAACAGATTTGATAACAGCTGATGATATGAGCTGTTGATTGGTATATACGGATGTAGTATAGCCAGTATTGTGAGATTGATTCTGTCAGAGTTATTTCGAAGGGTATTAATATATTATGCTCTTGAATTATTATTCCAATTTAGAATCAGAGATCCGTACAAGAAAGATATTTCAGAATGAAGACTATTCTATTATTGAAAATACAGTAAGTTGACAGGGCATCAAAGAGATTATCTAAAAGACAAAATTTGTCATGAGATTAAGATTTCAGAATGGATTCATTGAGATAAGTTTCTGCTTTAAACTCTGTGTACATTTCTTCTGATATGTCTGAATTGATTAATTACGAGTTCGAGGACGAACTCAGATCTAAGAGGGGGAGAAATGTAAGGCCCGAGATTTTATTACTGTAATCTGAGATTAATATGAAATGATTTATTTATTAATTGAGATAATTATAGACGGAACGGATCAGACCGGGAGAGCCGAAAGAAGATTTGACATGAGATGTAAGGAGAAGTCCTCGCGCACATGCGCGACGTGTTGGGCGCACATGCGCGAGGAAGGCAGAACCTTTCGCGCATATGCGCGACGTAGATGGCGCATATGCGCGAGCTGACAGAATGCTGGTTCGAACTACCGGCGCATATGCGCAACTTTGTGCGTGCACAACGTGCTAGGATCAACAGAAATCCCATCTCCAGATACAATATGACCCAGAAATACAACCTGTCACAGCCAAAATTCACGTTTTGACAATTTCGCATACATTTTCTCAGCTCTCAGAGTTCTCAACACAATTCTCAAATGCTCGACATGATCAATCATGTTCTTCGAATAAATCAAAATGTCATCAATAAAAATAATCACGAAATCATCTAGATATCTCTGGAATATATGGTTCATCAGACCCATAAATACAGCTGGAGCATTAGTCAACCCAAACGGCATGACAATAAACTCATAATGTCCATACCTGGTTCGGAATGCTATCTTCGAGATATCAGAATCTCTGACCCTCAGCTGATGATATCCAGATCTCAGATCGATCTTGGAATATACAGAAGAACCCTGCAACTGATCAATAAATCATCGATACTAGGCAAAGGATATTTATTCTTTATCGTAGCCTTGTTCAGTTGCCGATAGTCAATACAGAGTCTCATTGAACCGTCTTTCTTTCTCACAAACAATACTGGAGCACCCCAAGGAGAAACACTCGATCTAATGTAACTCTTGGCCAGTAAATCTTCCAACTGATCTTTCAACTCTTTCAACTCAATCGGTGCCATTCTGTACGGAGCTCTAGAAATCGAAACTGTACCTGGCATCAATTCAATACTGAAGTCTATCTCTCGAATCGGAGGCAAACCCGGAATCTCATCTGGGAAGACATCAGCAAACTCGCATACCACTGGCAAATCAGCCAATGATGGACTCGATTTCAGTAAATCAACTGAATAGACAAGGAATCCCTCCGCTCCTTTCTGTAATAATCGAGTCATAGACAATACGGATATCAAAGGAATTCTAGATCTAGAACCCTTACCGTAGAATTTCCACTCATCAGCCATATCCGGTCTGAATCTCACAATCTTGTGGAAACAATCAACAATAGCTCTATACTTTGTCAGCATATCAATACCTATAATACAGTCAAAATCAGACAATCCAAGTACTATGCAGTCTAACTCAATCTCATGCCCGTCATACTGTAGTATACAATGTTTCACAGAATTCATTGATATTAAACCTATCCCCAAAGGAGAAGAAAAAGACACTACAAATGATAAAGACTCAACAGGCAATGCATGACTCAATGCAAATCTCTCAGAAATAAATGTATGAGAAGCACCGGTATCAATCAATACATAAGCAGGGTAACCACATAAAGAACAGTTACCTGCAACAACGTCATCTGGTGCTTCCTGAGCCTGCTCCTCTGTCAAAGCAAATACTCTGGCCTGTTGTCTAGGAGGCTGGCTCACTGTCTGGCTTCCTCCTGGCCTCTGCTCTGACTGAGCTGGTGCTAGCTGGAATGAGTGAACAGCAGCTGATCGTATATCAGTCTGTGCCGCTGATCCCAATGATTCGGCTCCCTGGGATCTTTGGGAACCTCTCTGTGGACACACTCTCGCAAAATGTCCCGATTGTGTGCAGATGTGACAACTACCAAACACTCCTTGGCATTGCTCTGTGGGATGTCTCCCTCCGCAAGTTCTGCAGTAAGCTCCGGTATAACTCTGTTTGGATCCACTGGAGCCAGAAGAACTGCTGCCCGACTTCTTGAACTGTTTTCCTCGGGCTTTCAAGAACTCTTTCTTTCCACCACTACTGCTGCCACCCTCGAATCTGGGAGGGGGTTGCTCTGGCCTCGGTGCCGGAGGAACAAACGAAGCTCTTTTCTGTCTCATCAGACCAGCTTCTGCTCTTTTGGCTCTGTTCAGGGCATCGGTGTAGTTATTCGGTCGCCCGGTGTTTACCAATGTAAAGATCTCGGGATTCAATCCATTGATAAACTGATCGGCAAAGGCTTTGTCATTCTCAGCCACGTGTGGAGCAAATCTCAACAAGGTAGAGAACTTGGCCACATACTCCTCAATATTCAACTGACCCTGTCTCAGATTGGCAAACTCTGCCCCTTTGTCTTTCCTGTACGACATTGGGAAAAATTTCTGATAAAACTCAGCTTTAAATACATTCCAAGTGATAGTCGTACCTCGATGCTCCAATGCTCTCTTTGTCGTAATCCACCAGTTCTTTGCAACATCATGCAACTGGTGTTCTATCAATCGGACTCGGCGCTCATCTATGTAATCCAAAGAATCAAACAGCATCTCAATATCATCTAACCAACACTCACAGTCAACAGAAGTCTATGTTCCTTTCAGAGTTGGCGGTTTGAACAACTGAAACCTCTTCAGTAACGTTTCCATCGGAGTTGCTGTCACATCCTTCGGATTTGCAGATGTACTACTCTGTTCTGGTACTCTTCGGGGAGGCATATCTGATTACCAAATGGTTAGTAACCAAATACAACAAACCTATTTCAGTCCTACTCTGATCATCTTGCTGCTGATCAAGAATCGGTTCTGATTCATTCTCAATAATACACGTTACCAATCAATCAGATAGTCAAGTAAACATGTATTATATAAAGCAGTAAAAATAATAGATTGCTAGCATGCAAAAGCAAGGAAAGAAAACTCATTCTACCCCGCTCAATAGCTCCTATCTCATTCTAAGGAACCTACTGCTCTGATACCACTTGCTGTGGGGACCCGAACCTAATTCATCTTCTTAATCATTATTAAGAATCAATATGACAATTAAGTAACATGGGACATAAAATTTTTTCTTTAAAATGCAAATGCGGAAACGTAATGTACTCAATCTGATATACATGTCAATACAAAAGTATAAGTCTTGTACAACATTTATTCATCTCCAACTAAAGTTCAGTCACTATCTCAAGTACTGAAAATCAATCTATTCTAAGTCCGGATCTCCACGCTAATTGTAATCTCTCATCCTCTTCCTGATCCTGCCCCACCTATTGTCATGCACACAAACAAACAAGACAACAGCCGGATAACTCCGGTGAGAAATACATCCCAGTATAAACAATGTAAACATGCAATCATATAAACAGATATAGAAGCATGAAACAGATATCAATAACATGTATCAAATCAGAAATACATGTATCGATATAAAGCTGTAAATAACTCTGGACACGTCATTTCAGACTCGACTCATCTCTAATCTATGGATCCCGATTCCTGGACATGGGCACAAATATCGAATCTCAGCGATAGGAATGAATCAACTCCTAAGCGACATCGATATAAACCAAACATCCAGTGTCTTAGCAAATCAGCCGAAGACTTGGCACATCAGTCAATGACTAGGCACATCAGCCCACGACTCAGTACATGATTTGCTATAATTCAATAGACTAAGCAGATCAATCTCAAGAATTGTAACTATCAATGCAATAATCATTCAGTATGTGATTTTGAGAAACTCAAGTTAAATCAAACTCGAGTTGTGCAATCCCAGATCAACATTGATTATACATTTCTTTCTGTCGTTTTTGGTTCTGTCGAAGTCTTGAATTCGAATCTGTCAATTACTCAATTTGGCAATGACAATAACGAGAAGTATAATATCAATACACCACTCAAATCATACAGGATATAATCAGAACTCAATCAAATTCTGTTTCAACGGCATAACTGCCCATCTCAATACACCCAGCAATACAAATCAATAGATATCAATTCCCAAAACTTATAATCAATAACAATACAAATCTGATATCAAATCTCAGTCAAATCAACTCTGAAATCATAACAATTTCATACGGTATCCGTTCTTCAATCCGGTTTTCGATTATACGATGTCTAACATATCAAGAACATCATATATGAATCATATCCGATTCTTTCAATATCATATTTTCAAATCATAACAAAACGTAGTAAAACTTACGTCCAGTTGAAGCTCTCGTCGATACAAACACGGTATTGAAGTCGGATTGAAAATCTAACGGACGGATCGTTCACAAATCACAAATCTAAAAAGTGTAAAGGCCTAAGGATTTTCCTTATCTTTCCTGAAGCTCTTCTCCGTTTCATTTCTGAAGGAATGATATATATATATATATATATATATATATATATATATATATATATATCAAGTTGCATGTAACAGAAACGTGGATCATTTTCCATACTATCCAGCGACGCTCGGGCAGTTATAAATTACCGCTCGGGCGCCGAACACTCTGTCCGGTTACTCGGTTTGTGGTGCACTAGCGCTCGGGCAGTCAAAAACTACCGCTTGGGCGCCAGACTCTCTGTCTGATATCTCATCTTGTTGAACACTGGCGCTCGGGCGGTCATTTTCTATTGCTCGGGCACCAGACTTTCTGTCCAAAGTTACACCATTCTTATGTTTTACCTAATCTGGTCTCGGAGAGTGATCCGTCTATCATCATATCAGTTCAAAATAATAATCTCATATACAGATTATCAAAATCTGGGGCATTAAAGTGTTGACCTCGGTCTAATCAGACAAGAAAGCATCTTAGCTGAGACATGAACCAAGTGGTGATAGAGCCACAACACTTTTTTCTCGGGGAAACAAACATTACGATTTCTCGACAAAAATAAGTGGACATTGAATACATTTTTTCATTGGGATTACAAAAGGTCAAAAGATTCCCCGACATAAGCTAGTGGGCATTGATAAACCCCACTTTAAAAGACCTAGACAACTTGGACCCAAACAACTATAATAAAGAATAAATGGGAACAAGAAAATCACACAAGATTTTAAACCAAAATTTAGCAAACAAAGAAAAGTTATCTACATAACTTAAGGTTTCAAAAGACGGATTAAGCATAAGAAGCAGCTTGATGCATCTTCAACAAAGATCTTTACAAACGTAAAGAAGAATGGAACGCTTATCTCAACTGATTAATACAAACACATATCTACTGGTTAGCCAGGAGATAAGATCAGAAGAACGAGCTATTTCTAGATTAATGATCTAGAAATAAGACAAATCAGAAAAGATGGAGGGACAATTCACCACACCCACTCAACCCACTCAAAGATAGTGCCAAACATTAGCTGGATGGCAACAAAGAAAAGCTATGGCAAGAGTTGAAGTCCGAAAATCAACATCCCGCCAAGGGACTTCTATAATAACTAGGAAGATGAAGACATCACTCAACCTCTTCGTTTTCTTCAAAATAATTTTTGAATAAAAAGACAAGGCTTTTGCCCCTCTCATGTTAAGTCTCAAATTGAATTACTTTACTCTACACACTGAGGTAGGAAAACCAAAATAGGGTTGTGCTAAGTGTTGCTGAAGGAGTCTTGCGTCAGAAACCATCTTATTGCGATTGTGTGGTGGACTGTGAGAGCAGTCTGTAAAACTTGTGGATATAACCCGGTGACCACTCTGGTCAAAAAGGTAAACTGTTCAATTTATCATACGGAAGCATGATGGGCTTTTAAAAAACGATCATTTGAATATTGGTATAAAGGCTGGAAACATTGCGTAGTGTCTTAGGCTATATGCCTTTAAGAACATGCTCGATAGTATAACAATGTCACGTACAAAGAATGAAGGTGTAAGGGTATTATGAGAATTTTTAGAAAAATGGGATAGTTAAAACTAATTTTTGAAGGGATGAATATTAAAAATAAAGTTGAAAAGGGAGTTGGGTATTTTTAATAAGTTGCCCATGATAAAATGATGGTTAAGAACAATCAATAAGATATCTTAGATAAGTGAAATATAAAAATAATATCTTTTTGAAAATAATGGGTATTTTATGTTTTTTTAAACAGCTTATAAAGTTGTTAAGTAACTTATTTTGATTGGCTTATAAGTTGTTTGCACCTTTTTTTATACAATACATTATGAGAGCTTATAGCTTTAAAACAACTTATAAGTGTTTTCTTTCCTGAGCTATAAGCTCTGTCACACCACTCTCTGACTCACTAAGGTAGGAAACTCATGGAATAAGAAAATTAAATATTTTATTTCATCTCCAAAAATAAATAAATGTTCGATTGCTCTCAAGATTTTTCTTTGTAAAATTCTAAAACCTGAATCTTTCACTATATTCCGGTATCTTCCCCCCGAGAATCTATATCGAAACCACCCACACATGAGAAAGCACAACTATATTGGAAATAAGGTTAAAACATATTTACTTAAACAGTAAACTTAATTAATAATTATCTAGTATTTAAATAACTTCCTGCTATCTAGGTGAACTTTTCTTGAACTTTCGATCGTTAAAAAATCCATCGAGGCTTTGGACTATATAAACCTTTATCTTGAAGTAAATTAATAATACTCGTGGAACTAATAACCACATAAAAATCCAATTTATCACAAATTTTTACAATTGGCAAAAACGTTGAAGAAGAAAAAAATTCACTTGCAATAATGTGAGTCGAAGACGAGTGCGCATCGCAATCTCAAGTTTCTATTGATTACGGCTTTATTACTGAAACTTACAAGAAACTTTGAGACTTCTCGTAAAGCATGGAAACACACAATTAGTTCCCAATGTTACCAAATTTGATGTAAAATGTGGGCAAAAAGGTGTTACTGAGAAAAAATATAATAATTGAGTTGTCTTGTTCATGGCTTGTGTTCAAGAGTCTCTAGGCTAATATTATAGTCGACCCCATCAATCATGTTTTAAAGTACTTACATTCACTAAAATTACAAATCGTATATATATTTATGATTGTTAATATTTCTAATACCATATATTTCACATGTTAAAGATTTCGAATTAAATATTTGTATTCGTTTGCTTTGTTCGAGATTGAGATTGTTTAAGAATTTACATTTGTAACACCTCATATTTGACGAATATCCCTACTGTATCAAGACGAGTCTTTCTAGCATGTTTATCTCCTCAGTCACACGTACCTTAGGAAATTTTACAGGGGGTCACCTATCCCAGAATTATCCCAAGTCAAGCACGTTTAACTTTGAAGTTCTTTTGTGATGAACTCTCAGATATAAACACGCTGGAAAGATCGTCTTGGTTCAATGATGATAATCTTCGAATTTAAGACGTTACGCATTTAAAGTTTGAAATTTATTTTCCCCAACCTATATATATTCTCTTAATAAACAGAAACGAGCATGCAGTTAATATTCTTTTGGTTTCAGATTATACCTGAATTCCGAATCCGTATGCTAATCAAAATATTATTTTGGTTTGGTTTCTGTTAATAAATCTTGAGAGTAGATTTGACTATTAGAATTTGAATCATGTATAGAACCAAAATCAGAAGTCTCAAAATCCATAATATCTAGCTAGGTCACATAGTTTTTTTTCTTTTCATTCATAATTATACAAATATTATATATATATATATATATTATATATATATATGAAACGACTTTCTTTTCAACTTTGAAATTCTACTAAATTTTTATATCT
>NW_027459798.1:0-78581 GCF_025594145.1 Primulina tabacum | reverse complement strand
TTTGAATTTTCTAGCTGAGTTATCATTATATATATATATTTATGGTAGATGTTTGGATAAAAAATTTTATGTTATTGTAAAATTTTGCAGTCACGTTATTTAAAAAAAAAACAATAAGCTAAAAAAAAGAAAAAAAAGGGATTTTATTCTTTGTAAATTTTCCTATTTTGTATATTTATGTATATAAACATTTATATAACGGATACATCCGACTACCTTTGAAACTTATCTAGCACAAACAAATCTTTTTGTTTGTTTGTTTGTTTTTTTTTTTTTTTAACACAATATTGATGTTTTAGAACACATTGATAGTACATCAATCAAATCTAAAAAATTACAATGAATAAAGTATTTTGCAGTCCGTTATATATTTACTTCTTTTTTTTTTCTTTTTTCAATAAATATTTTTTTAGGGGAGTTATATTCTTGTAATTAACCATTTTTTAATAATCAATAAAAGTTTATTAATTGTTTTCTCATTTCTCACCACTCACTCACAAAAGATGTGTATATATTATACTTTTACAAAAGAATTCTTTCAATTATACATGTTAACAACCATACAAACCATATCTTTTAACTATATTCTCATAAAAATTTTAGAAATTATTTATTTGAAAACACAATATATATATATATATATATATGAACACATCTATTATATTTTATATTAATTGATCAAAATATATATAATTGGTACATATGAAAAACTAATTTTTCTTTTAGTCTGTATTTTGAATATAATGAATATTAAAATCTAGTGTATTGTGATTTTCCAATAATTATTAACTAATGCGTCTCAGGTGCATTTTACTGACACCTTACTCGACATTGAACTAAAAATTATTATTATTATTACTATATATAAGTATATATTTTAATTTTTATATAAAAAAAACTAAGAGGAGAAGAAGAAGAAATTATTCATACCTTAAAGAAAAACATTAAAACATACCGTTGAATCACAAGTTTAGCATCACATGAATTTTCTTTTCTTACTTGGATGTTGGCCAATTAAGTTGAGATAAGGATGGATCTGGTTCATGACTAAATCCTTGCAGTAAATCAATAAGTTCACCTTCACTTGTAGCAGAAACTAACATCCTTCGCGAAGCTAATGAAATAAATCCCTGTTCCACAACATCATCAAGAAACGATAACAGTTTATCATAATAATTGTTAACATTTAACAAACCAATTGGCTTATTGTGGATATTTAATTGTGCCCAACAAACAGTATGAAATATTTCTTCCAAAGTACCGAAACCTCCTGGCAAAGCAATGAAAGCATCTGAATGTTCAATCATTTGAGTAATTCGTTCATACATGTTGTCCACTTTCATTTCTTCTCCTATTGTTGGTCCTGTAAGATTGGCTAAGGTAATCGGAATAATGCCTAAAACTTCACTTCCACCTGCATGCGCAGCTTTTGCAACTTTTCCCATGAGGCCAACTTCACCACCACCATATACCAAATGAATCTTTTTTTTAGCAAGTGTTATTCCAAGATTTTCTGCTACTTCTTCATAAATTGAATCTTTTCCTGCACTAGATCCACAAAATCACAAATATTTTTGATTTTACTTACCGTGGACGTTGACATGTTGAGAAATATTTTTTTGTAATTGTTAGATCACAGCATATGAATTTATAAGCGTAACATGCCAAAAGTCTATTTGAACAGGAAATTATTATTATTAAAAGAAAATAAAAATGACAAAATTAAAACAAATATACAGCGTAGTTGTGATTGTGGCTCACATCTTCCTCTGATTTTACGTTCAGTAACGGCTTCAACGCCTTCTATGAGTCGAGGATATGCTTCCCATCCAATTTTCTTATAAATTGGCAAACATGGTCTTTTAACGTCAGATTCCCAAGACGAAATTGTGTATATATATTTACTTATCTAAATAGATATGCGTTACTACAGTAGGATCTTTGTAAGGCTGATTCCACCGTCCATATTGATATTCCTCCTGTTGAAATTGCCACCATAGTTTAAGAAGTTCATTTTGCACGTACCCACTAGAATGCGTATCAAGAACCTCTAGAAAATTATCCAAAGGCTCTTTACTCAGACCATTCTTAATGAATAAAATTTTATCTTCTCTATTCATTGATGTCATTCCAACATTTTTGCATTTTCCCTTACAAGTCCACCTTGCACATTTATGACATCCACCTATACGTTTAGCTCTTCGCTTTTTGGCATATGTGCTTTTACCAAATCCTGGCATATGTCTTATTATTAATTCACTTGCTTCCCCAACCAATCGGACTTTTGCTTCAATTATCAAACGGACATCATTCGGTATGCCATATGACATCATCAACCTTAGCCGCTCACATCTAGCTTTATAAATTTTTTTCAACGCATTATCAGGTAAACAAGCAAAATATTTACGAAGATTCATAATACACGCATCCATATTATTTATTATTATATATATTTCAATTATTTTGGGAAAACTGAAGAAACCGACTTAAACAGTCACGGAGTACCGTTATCCGCCACTTAACCGGGAAATGAACTAGAATCTGCAAAACAAAATGAAAATATCAAACAACTATTGTGGATCATATAAAGGCATAAACTCATTAAGAATTTCATTTTCTATAAAAGGCTTAAGTCTTTGCCCATTAACTTTAAACACGTCATTATTTTTAGGATTTTCAATATCAACAGCACCATGAGGATAAACAAATTTGACTATAAATGGTCCTGACCACCTCGATCTTAGTTTACCTGAAAATAAATGCAAACGAGAATTATAAAGCAAAACTTTTTGTCCAATTTCAAATGACTTTCTCATAATATTTTTATCATGAAAGGCTTTAGTTTTATCTTTATAAATCTTTGAATTTTCATATGCATCATTTCTTAATTCTTCAAGTTCATTTATTTGCAATTTTCTTAATTTAGATGCATCATCTAAATTAATATTAAATGCTTTAATTGCCCAATAAGCTTTATGTTCAAGTTCAACCGGTAAATGACAATGCTTACCAAAAACTAACCTATATGGTGACATCCCTAATGATGTTTTAAATGCAGTTCTATATGCCCATAATGCATCAGTTAATCTTAAAGACCAATCTTTTCGATTTGGATTAACTTTTTTCTAAAATTTGTTTTATTTCTCTATTTGCAAGTTCAACTTGACCATTACTTTGAGGATGATATGGGGTAGAAACTTTATGTGTAATGCCATATTTTCTTAACAAAGAGAAAATGATTTATTTATAAAATGACTTCCCCCATCACTAATTATTGCTCTAGGTATTCCAAATCGGCTAAAAATATTTTCTTTTAAAAATTTTATAACAACTTTATGATCATTAGTTCTACATGCAATTGCTTCAATCCATTTTGAAACATAATCAACAGCGACTAAAATGTACTTATATCCAAAAGATAATGGAAATGGACCCATAAAATCTATCCCCCAACTATCAAATATTTCAATAATTATGATTGGATTTAAAGGCATCATGTTTCGTTTTGAAATTGATCCCATCTTCTGACAGTTTTCACAAGATTTGCAAAATAAATGCGTATCTTTGAATAAAGACGGCCAATAAAATCCACATTGTAAGATTTTTGTAGCTGTTTTATTGGATGAAAAATGACCTCCACATGCTTCAGAATGACAAAATTTAATAACATTACTTACTTCATTGTCGGGTATGCATCGTCGAAAATTTGGTCAGGACAATACTTAAATAAGTAAGGATCATCCCAATAAAATTTTTTAACTTCTATCAAGAATTTATTCTTATCCTGTGAATTCCAATGAGAAGGCATTTTATTTGTCACAAGAAAATTTACAATGTTAGCAAACCAGGGCATAATAGTAGCATAAAACAACTGATCATCTGGAAAATTTTCATTTATTGGTATTTCATTATGAGATGATTCAGTCATTATTCTAGATAAATGATCGGCTACAACATTTTTTTTCCTTTTTTATCTTTAATTATAATATCAAATTCTTGTAACAATAAAATCCACCGTATTAATCTTGGCTTAGCATCTTGTTTATTTGATAAATATTTTATGGCAGAATGATCGGTGTAAACAATAGTAGTAGAACCAATTAAATAAGATCGAAACTTATCTAATGCAAATACTACTGAAAGTAATTCTTTTTCAGTAGTTGAATAATTTATTTGGGCACTATTTAAGGTTCTACTAGCATAATAGATTGCATAAGGTTTTCCTTCTTTTCTTTGTCCTAACACAGCTCCTATAGCATAATCACTTGCATCACACATTAATTCAAATGGTAAAGACCAATCTGGAGGTTGTAAAATAGGTGATGTAACTAAAAGATTAATAATTTTTTTAAAAGCATTTTCACATTTCTGAGTCCATTCAAATTGTGTATCTTTTGTTAAAAGATTTGAAATTGGTTTAGATATTATGCTGAAATTTTTTATAAACCTTCTATAAAATCCTGCATGACCCAAGAATGATCGAACTTCTTTGACCGTTTTTGGTGATGTTAAATTAGCAATAACATCAACTTTGGCTTTATCAACTTCAATTCCTTTTTCAGATATCACATGTCCTAAAACAATCCCAGATTTAACCATATAATGACATTTTTCCCAATTTAAAACAAGATTTTTTTCTTCACATCTTTTTAATACTTCTTCTAGATTTTTAAGACAATTTTCAAATGAGTTTCCAAAAACAGTTATATCATCCATAAAAACTTCTACATATTCTTCAATCATATCACTGAAAATACTTAACATGCATCTTTGAAAAGTAGCCGGAGCATTACATAAACCAAATGGCATTCTTTTAAATGCAAAAGTTCCGAAAGGACAAGTAAAAGTAGTTTTTTCTTGATCTTCTAATGATATAGGTATTTGATAATACCCGAATACCCATCAAGAAAACAGTAATAAGAATTTCCTGCTACTTTTTCTAGAATTTGATCTAAAAATGGTAGTGGGAAATGATCTTTTCTAGTTGCATCATTTAATTTTCTATAATCAATACACATACGCCAACTAGATGGAATCCTAGCTTGTAATAACTCTCCCTTTTCATTTTTTATAACAGTGATGCCGGACTTTTTAGGTACTACTTGTGTTGGACTTACCCATTTACTATCTGAAATTGGATAGATAATTCCAGCGTCTAATAGTTTTAATACTTCATTCTTAACAACTTCCTTCATATGTGGATTTAACCTTCTTTGTGGTTGTTGATATGTTTTAGCATTTTCTTCCAAGTGAATTTTATGTGTACAAATTAAAGGATTCATACCTTTTATATCTTTCAAAGTCCATCCAATTGCATTTATATTTTTTAAGTAATTTAATCAAATCTTCTTCTTGATTTGGCAAAAGAGTGGAAGAAATTACAACAGGAAATGTTTTATTTTCACCAAGAAATACATATTTCAATTCTAATGGTAAAACTTTTAATTCAAGTTTTGTATTATCATCTTCTTTAAAATTATTTTTAGACTCAAAACTTTCTATTGAAAAAACTTCAGATTGTTGATTTAAGTTTTCTTCTTGTATATTTTCTTCCACAATTGTTCAATTTCATTATCATATTCATTAATACTTGGTTGTTTACATAAATTGAACACATTAAGTTCTAGAGTCATATTTCCAAAAGACAATTTCATTATTCCATTTCGACAATTAATTAAAGCATTTGAAGTTGCTAGAAATGGTCGTCCCAATATTACTGGAATTTCATTATGTACTTCTATTGGTTGTGTATCCAAAACAATAAAATCTACAGGATATATGAATTTATCAACTTGAACCAACACATCTTCTACAATACCTCTAGGTATTTTGATTGACCTATCCGCCAGTAAGAGAGTAACAGAAGTGGGTTTTAATTCTCCTAAATTAAGTTTTTCATAAACTGAATAAGGAAGTAAATTCACACTTGCTCCCAAATCCAACAAAGCTTTTTTAATTTTATTTTCTCCAATAATACATGAAATTGTTGGACAACCAGGATCTTTATATTTTAAACTAGAATTATTTTGAAGAATAGAACTTACTTGTTCAGCCAAGAATGTTTTTCTTCACATGCAATTTTCTCTTTACAGTACATAAGTCTTTTAAAAATTTTGCATAAGAAGGTACTTGTTTAATAGCATCTAATAATGGAATATTTATCTTCACTTGTTTAAAAACTTCATAGATATCAGAATCACTTTTTTGTTTTTTATGATTTGTTAATGCATGAGGAAATGGTGGAGGTTTATTTGACTTATTTACTATTTCAGATGATTTATCTTCACCATATTATTCTTAAAATTTAAGGTATCATCATTCTCAAAAGTATCAGGATTATCATCCTTACTCTTTGATTTTAAATGATCCTTGTTTTCATTACTATATGGATCATTAACTATTTTACCACTTCTAAGGGTAATAACAGATTTTATTTGATCAATTTTTTCATTTTTTAATTCTTGATTTTGATTTTTAGGATTAGGTTGAGGTTGAGATGGAAATTTTCCTTTTTCATGAATATTAAGTGCAGATGCAAATTTTGCAAGAGTTTCTTTCAAATCACTCATAGATTGACTGTTTTGAATATTGATAGACTCTTGCTTTTGGATAAATGCATGAATTACATCTTCAAAGTTTTTTCTTGGAGGTGTAACATAAGGAATATAACCTTGATGATTTTGGTTATTTTGAAAATATTGTTGTGACGGTTGTGCATTATTATCATTCCTCCAACTAAAATTAGGATGATTTTTCCATCCAGGATTATATGATGGTGAAAAAGGATCTAGTATTGGTTTTTTATAATTGTTAACATAATTTGCTTGTTCATGGAGACATTCTTTAAATGAAGGTAATGTTGGACAATCTTTTGTAGCATTCATGTGTATCACATATATGACAAACAATTTCTTGAATTTTTAATTGACCACTCTTTTTCATTTCTAATGACTCAATTTTTCTTGCTAAAGATGCAAGTTTAGCTTGAATATCTATATCATCTTTAAGATTATAGATACCACCCCCATTTGTTGAATTATTGTTTTTAGTTGTTGGTGGTTCTGTGCCTATATTATCCCAATTTTGAGCATTTTCTGCTAATGAATCCAAATATTCCATAGCTTCATTTGGGTTTTTATCTTCAAAAGTTCCATTACACATGAATTCTATCATTTGCCTATCTTTAGGTATTAGACCTTCATAAAAGTGAGAAACTATTCTCCATGTTTCAAAACCATGATGTGGGCATGTATTAAGTAATTCTTTATATCTATCCCAACATTGATAAAACGTTTCTCCTTGTTTTTGAGAAAAAGTTGTAATTTGTCTTTTAAAAGAGTTTGTTCTATGGGAAGGGAAAAACTTTTTGAGAAATTGTTGTTGCATTTCTTCCCATGATCTTATTGAACTTGATCTTAAATTTTGTAGCCATGTTTTAGCTTTATCTTTTAAAGAAAAAGGGAAAAGCTTTAATCGAACTATATCCATGCTACAATTTTGATCATTATAAGTGTTACAAACTTCCTCAAATTCTCTTAGATGCAAATATGGATTTTCAGAATCTAAGCCATGAAAATTTGGTAAAAGTTGAATAATTTGAGGTTTGAAGTTGAAATTAGATGCATCAGGAGGAAAAACTAAACAAGATGGGGCACTAGTTCTAATAGGGTTCATATGGTGCCTAAGTGTTCTTAATTGATCATGTCTTGATATTATTATATATATTATTATTATTATATTATCATCTTGATTATTTGAATTATCATCCATGTTTAAATTATTTTCAGATACTCGAATAAGTCTACCACTTTTTTTCGACTCCAAATACTCATAAAAAAAAAAACAACACAATACTTATAAATAAAACATAATTAACAAATATAAACTTAATTTATACCTCCCCGGCAAGGCGCCAAAAACTTGCTACTACTTAAATAATAATTCACCCAAGTGTAGGTTGTCTGCAAGTAATATTTCGTAAGTACGAGATCGATCCACAGAGAGGTTATTTTGAGTTTAAATTTATTAATTTATAGATTACCAAATGCAAGAATGAAGTTTACAAATTATAAATTTTGTCAAGGCTTGAGGATTTATTCTTGGTTTATGTAATATTGTTTAACTAAAAGTAAAACAAAAGAAACCACCATAAATAATGGTTCCAAGAAAATTAAACACACACATAATATAATATAGTTCCCACTATAGAAAATACCGAATTAACCGATATTTATATATGGTACCTATGATTATAATTATGACATATAAATAAATAATTGCATAAAGTAAATGTTAAATTAAATCATTATATTTCATTTAGAACAACCGGCAGAGCCACGCTATTGCCTAAATGAAATATATTGATTTAATAAGTTAGTTGCGGTAAAGAAAAGTTAGTTGCGATAAAGTAAAAGTTAGATGCGAAAATAAAAGTTAGTTGCGATAAAGTAAATGTTAGATTGTTAGATGTTAGTATTAAATCATAATATTTCATTTAGAACAACCGGCAGAGCCACGCTATCGTCTAAATGAAATATTATGATTATTATATAAATATATATATATATATCTATAATATAAAATAAGTGATGAAATTTTATTGTATCAAAATTAAACAACAAATCAAGATAACCACTTTAATGGTATCAAGCATTTGATGTAAATTGATAACAACAAATAATTCATTTTTATACCTACAATAAAAATGTTAGCTAAATGAAAAGAAATAAAGAAAGAATATAAAATATAAACAATCTTACTTCACCAAGAATGCATCCTCTTCACCTTGACATAATAGATTTAGCTTGCCATAAGCTTACTTTTGATCAACACTAAAATATCACTCATAGTTGAGAACATGAAAGAAAATATATTGGAACTTAGAACTTTGATACACACTCACACTATATTTTACAATGAGATAAATGATTCTCAAGCTAGCACAAGGCCTCTATTTATAGGCCAAATGAGAGAAAGGGTCAAAATTTTTATTAATGCCATGTAGTTGCAATAGTATTCTTTGTCTCCTCCAAGTTCAATTCCATGTCCCTTCTTTCAATGCTTTGTTCCATGACTTTAATCACCGAATTTGACTCTGCTCAAAATGGCAAACATGTGGGGAATTGTCTGTAGATGAATTTGGCCACTTGGTTCACCTCATTTGGTTAAATATTGAAATAGTTATGATTTTTTACTCTATGCTGGTCATAGTAAAAGTAAATTTGTCCTCCTTTTGATATTTGCACAATTTGATCATCTTAAATTTTTTAGGCAATCATGTCTTCTGCAAAGTTGTAGATAATTTCTCAAGGATTCCAACATGTTTGAGTCACCTCCATTTGAATTTTCTAGCTTGAGTTATCATTATTTACCAACACGTAGAAAACCTGAAAATAAAACATATTTAGTAAGACAATTAAATATAAACAAACAATACTAAAATAACATAATTTTATAATTTTAATGAAACTTAAATTTTAAAATACAGGTTTTAACATATAATAATTATTAATTTTAAGTTTCATCAGCTGCCATCTGCTCGCCAGACGACAGTACTACGGAATAGGCTATATCTAGCCCAATGGTCTTATCTTTGAGGAAATTAGCAAAGACCTCTGAAATGAATGAGTGAGTGGCCCCTGAATCTATCAAGGCCTTCGTAGCGGAACCGGATATAAAAATTCTCCCTGAAAGATCGGAACTCTAAGTTGAACCCAATATTACATAGACTAAACTTATAGACATGAAAAGGTTGAAGTTCTTCTAACTTAAATTTCCAAAATATTACAAAGTAGAGCATGCAATCCTATCGCAATTCTATGTTCAAAATATTAACCCAAAACATTAAGTTCCAATGCAGACTCAAAGCTTAAGGTACTGTCATAAGCATCGTATCCGGGTTCGTCTCCGTGGCATGGAGAGCAAACACTCTGCCTTGGTTAGGCAGATTCCTCTGAGGGCACTGCAGAAATAAGTGGTCTGGACTACCACACCTATAACACTTTCCTGAGCCGTACATACATGCCCCAGGATGGCGACGTGAGCACTTAGGACAGACTGGGCGCTCAAGAGCCCTCGGGGTTGGGCGTCCCCGCTGCTGCTGGCCTTGTTTCTAGGCAGCCCGTGAAAAGGCCTCTTGTTCTGCTGCTGATGCTGCTGAGGAGGAGGCGGTGCGGTACCTGGACTGGTCGCTTTCCCAAGCGATCTCTCTCGATATCCCACTGATCCTGCTCTGCGGTTAGAGCTTTGGAGACAGCGACCTCATAAAAAGTAGGGTCAGACACCCTAACATCACGGCGCAAGATCGGCCGTAGACCCACCAAAAATGCATCATCTTGGCTCTAGCATCATTTGCAATCAGGGGTACAAAATGACAACCCCTCTCGAACTTACGGATGAACTCCGTAACAGTCATATCTCCTTGCCTCAAGCTCATAAACTCAGTGGTCAACCTGGTGCGCACATCCTCAGCAAAGTATTTGGAGTATAACACCTCCGTGAAGCGTACCCAACTCAGCGTAGCCACGTTCAGGGCTACCGATGCTCCTTCCCACCATAAGCGGCATCTCCTCCGAATAAGTAGGTGGCACATCGGACTCTGTCTGCATCTCCAAGCTCCATGAACTCGAAGATAACCTCGAGGGACTTGATACAGCCCTCAGCAATCATGGGGTCAGACGTCCCAGAAAACTCCTTCGGACGCATCTTCATGAATCTTTCGTAGACAGCCTCAGGCCCTGTTGGCCTGGTCGCCACAGCATGGTTTCCCGCAAACTGTGTGAAGAACTGCGTCATCCCAGCTAGCATCTGGGCATTCATGTCGGTGGAGGTGGAGGTGGTAAGTCTCTCCTGCCTCCGCTCCTCCCTGTCCTCTTGCGAGGCTCCTCATCTCTATTGCGCTCGAGGATGCGCCTAGGGGGCATACTGTTCCATAGATAACCCATACGTAACTAACATGCATAATTCCATAATTTATTTAAATTTAAAATACTGAACAAATAAAATGAATCGGACATAAAATGCTTCATGAAATCATGCCGTTAAAAATAATTCATGCTTTAAATAAAATGCGTAATGTAAACTTACAGACCGAAGACGTGACTTCGTGAGCTTCTCGTGGTCAGTAGTAGTACAACCCTATACAGAACCATTGCTCTGATACCAGCTATAACGGCCCGAAAATTCGTGTTTGAATATTTGCGAAAAAATTAAAAATTTTCTTTGTAAAGTAAGTAAAATGCCTCATTCATAAAATAGACCGTTAAATAAAGTTTAAATGTTAAAAATAGCAGCGGAAGAAATTATTTGTTTGCAAAAGAACAATTTAAGAGTAATCCAACAACGGATAAACTGTTTGAGCATAAAAATGGTAAATGCTAAAATGGTCCTCGGGTTCCACTACTGCGACCCAAGCTAGCTCACTGGTCCCCGCCCTCGGCCCCGACATCGTCAGAACCTACAACAATCAAGTCTAGTGAGTCTAAAGACTCAACATGCATATATCGTAAATAACGAGTAAATATAGTAAAATTTCATGGGAGTAAAAATATCATGTCACTCAGCATATCGTAAAAATGTCGGGTCATGATTAATTATAATACGTGCATAACTGAACTGAAAATATCATGGTAAAAATGTTTGCTCCTTGGAGCCCTGTACTGAAATAGCCTGTAATAAATTTCTGTTGAGATTATGGTCTACGCAAGTGGCCCCTGCACTGAAACTGACCGGTAACTGGCGACCGGATAATAAAATGCTCCCATGATCGGTAACTGGCGACCGGGTAAAATAATGAACGTCTGATCAGACTATGCCACAGTATACTGGGTGGTACAAACTGAACTGACCGGTAACCGGCGACCGGACCGGTAACTGGCGACCAGATTTAGCAATAATTCCATGATAGTGAAATGGCCACAAGCAATATCGCATAATCTCAAAAATGAACATTTTATATTTTGATGCACGTAATATAATTAAATGGCACAATTAAATATCCTGTAATAATTTACTGCTTGGATTGGATCGCTCCCAGGCTCGCTGCAACCTAAATATGCCATGAAAAATATGCAATAGATTTATGGGACCAAACTATGCAATAACATTCGAAAATGTGACAATTACACCGAACAACTTCGTATTTAATCATGACTCCGAACCAACCCGAGCCAACACAGAAACATCATATAGTAATGATTAAAATACTTTAAAATGATGAATTAATGCTCCTAAAATGATGCAAGTCGAATTTTAGGTGAATGGAGGCCAAAACATGAAACGCTCTTTCGAGAGTCAATTTGGCACATCGCACCGTAAATTCTCGTATGACCTCAGAAATGATCCGAATCACGAACGGCCAAAAACATGACTTTCTAACTTGATGAGGCACTGTCCAGTCCAAGGCCATAGGCTAAAAGCCAACGAGAACTCGAACGAGCCACTGAACCGTCACAGCAAGTTGCTGTCCAAAAATACAGCACTGTGCTTTGGTTTCTTGCGTCGGTTGCGAGGCTAATGGCCATTGGGGCTTGAACCAACATCCCAAGGAAAGATTTGAACCATGGCTAAGGGCCCTAGGACAGCCACAATTCGATTCACACCATAACTCCATCGAAAGTCACACCCGAGAGCACCCTTGCATGCGTGTGGTGTCTGCTTCGTTTGTTGTCTCGTGTCATTCCAGTGGCCATTTGATTGACCATGGCATGATCTAGAAATCTAGGGGCCTGGTATGAACCGTGGTTAGGGGCCATAGGCCAACCAAGATCCACACCATCCCTCAAAACCAAAAGTTACACTTGCTGAATTCGAAAGGGGCGAAGGGCTGTTCTTGTTGTTTGATTTAAAAACCGATTCAACCATGGACCAAGCCTCAAAAGAGCGACTTGGTCACGTCTTAGACATCACCAGGAGATGTTCTAACCATGGCTATAGCCCTTTGGGCAGCCAAGATCAGATCCATCAACCTTTGACATCAAACAAGAAAATCGAATGCAAATGGTGACATGATTGGGAGTTGCTGTCATCTCGATTTCCAGCAAGCATGGGGGCTGAAATAATGGACCAAAGTGGTCCTTATCCTCCTAGAACATGTCTAGATGTAGCCTTGGGAGCCTGAACCGAACCAATACCTGAAACCACAAAACAAAGCAACCCGTGAAGAGCATCCTGAAACCGAAAAATTCTGCATGTTTTATTTCAAAATGTTCTTGACATATTTCGGTTTTTTGCATGAAATGATGATCATGTAATATAAAAATAATGATAGTAGGACTTGATTGAAGAGTCAAGGAAGATATATGCATGCCTGGTTTCGTTTTGAAAGAAAACGAAAGAGCGAGACGATCCGGCGCGGAGGAGGTGGAGCGCTTCCTTTCCTACCTTACTAGCTCTCGATTTTCTCTCTATTTCCTCTAGTGCTAGCCACGATTTTTCTCTCCAAAATCATCTGAATTTCGAGACTAAGGGAGGGGGAATGGTGGTTAAGAGGGTGAGGAGAATGGGTGCAAAATATGGGAAGAAAATCAAGACCAAGTCTACCTCTCATTCAAATTTGAATTGGTTTGATCAAGTCTTTTTGGGGGGAGCATGGCCGATATTATCCATGATAATTAGACTAGGATATTGCTTATTAATAAACTAATTAAGGTTGATCAATAATTAAAAAGGTTATCATGCTAAAAAAATGACAAAGAATGGGTCAAAGGTGAGTTGGCATATCCTTGCTCAATCTACTAAGGGTGGCCGAAAATCAACACTAAAAATGAAGAGAAATGTTGTTTAGTTACTAAATTTATAACCCTTAAAAGCCTCACCTATCTTTTAAATAATTTAGTGAACTAACTCCTTAATTAAGGAACTTAAATAAATTTATTTTCTACTCACCTCAAGTAACTTAAATAATTCCTTAAACTTCCATTTAACTTAAATTAACTTATTAATTAGCTAAATAAGTTCTGGGAATGTTTTCCTAAATCTTAAATTTTATCTCTAAACTCCAACTCCAGTCCGGCCTCACTGAATTAACTGAAATGATAAAAATCAAACTACTATGATAAAATAATTAAATTAAGGAAAAGCATTTAAATACTCATGCAATAAAAATCATTTTAATTTAAATACTAGAATTATGCATGGCTTATACGTTGTCTAAGTTACGGGTTCTACAATTCTTCCCCCTTAAAAGAAATTTCGTCCTCGAAATTAAGACTTACCGAATAATTCGGGGTAACGGTCTTTCATCTCCGGCTCAGACTCCCATGTAGCTTCCTCCTCAGAATGGTTAAGCCATTTGACTTTGACTCGCTCAACCAGCTTGCTCCGAAGCTTCTTCTCCTGCCTGTCTAAGATCTGCACTGGTCTCTCCTCATAAGATAGGTTCGGAGTAAGCTGCAACGGCTCAAAGTTCAGGACATGCGAAGGGTTCGCCATGTACTTCCTCAGTATAGAGACGTGAAAGACATTGTGTACTCCGGCCAAATTCGACGGAAGAGCCACACGATAAGCTAGCGTCCCAACTCTGTCAAGGATCTCAAATGGTCCAATAAATCTCGGATTGAGCTTCCCTTTCTTCCCAAATCGCATGACACCCTTCATAGGTGCCACCTTCACAAAGACATGGTCGCCGACAGCAAACTCTAAATCTCTCCTCCTCTGATCTGCATAACTCTTCTGTCGACTCTGAGCAGTCCTCATTCACGGATCCGGGCTACTACGTCGACAGTCTGCTGAATAATCTCTGGACCAACTCTGCTCTCTCTCCTACTTCATCCCAATGAACAGGAGATCTACACTTACGACCATATAGTGCTTCATACGGAGCAATACCAATAGAAGACTGGAAGCTGCTGTAGGTGAACTCAACCAATGGCAAGTTCGACTCACAACTCCCAGAGAAATCAATGACGCAAGCGCGGAGAAGATCCTCTAAAATCTGAATGACTCGCTCTAACTGTCCATCTGTCTGCGGATGGAAAGCTGTGCTAAACAGCAACTTCGTCCCCATAGTCGAATGCAAACTCTTCCAAAATGAGGAAGTAAATCTGGGATCTCTGTCAGATACGATAGAAACTGGAATACCATGAAGTCGGACTATCTCCCGGATGTACAACTCTGCATACTGAATCATGGTGAAAGTCGTCTTAATAGGCAAGAAATGCGCTGATTTGGTGAGACGATCAACAATCACCCAGATGGCATTTGATCCTCTGACTGACTTCGGCAAAGGTCACGAAGTCCAAGGTAACATTCTCCCACTTCCACTCGGGAATAGGAAGAGGCTTGAGCAAACCTGCTGGTCTCTGATGCTCCGCCTTCACTAACTGACAAGTCAGGCACTTGGATACAAATTGTCTGATGTCCTTCTTCATACCAGGCCACCAATACAATAGCTGCATCTTTGTACATCTTCGTACTCCCTGGATGAATAGAGTACGGCGACATATGGGCTTCTGATAAGATATCTGCTCGGATAGAATCACTGCTAGGAACCCATATCCTGTCTCGGTATCTCACAATACCATCACTGACTGAATACAAGACACTGCCCTTGGCCTCATCCTCTGCTTCCACTTTGCCAATTGCTCATCTGTTGCCTGACCACTACGAATACGGTCCAGGAGAGTGGACTGAATAGTCAACTTTACTCGGATCCACAGAAATACCATCTCCAGATATGATATGACCCAAAAAGACAACCTGTCTCAACCAGAATTCACACTTGGACAGTTTGGCATACAATCTCTTTTCTCAATGTCTGCAATACAATCCTCAAATGATCGGCATGCTCAGTCATACTCTTAGAATACACCAGAATGTCATCAATAAAAACAATCACAAACTCATCTAAATATCTTGAAAGACGCGGTTCATCAGTCCCATAAACACCGCTGGAGCATTCGTTAAGCCAAAAGGCATGACAATAAATTCGTAATGTCCATACCTGGTTCGAAATGCTGTCTTAGGTATATCAATATCTCGTACTCGTAGCTGGTGATATCCAGATCTCAAATCGATCTTGGAATAAACAGAAGATCCCTGCAACTGATCAAATAAATCATCAATGCGAGGCAATGGGTACTTGTTCTTTACCGTCACCTTGTTCAGTTGCCGGTAGTCAATACATAATCGCATAGAACCGTCTTTCTTACGCACGAATAGCACTGGAGCGCCCCAAGGAGACACACTCGGTCTAATATATCCCTTGGTTAGAAGATCTTCTAACTGTGCTTTCAATTCTTTCAACTCTATAGGTGCCATTCTATACGGAGTTCTCGAAATAGGAACGGTACCTGGAATAAGATCAAAGCTAAAATCTAACTCTCGAGCTGTAGGTAACCCTGGGATCTCGTCAGGAAATACATCTGCAAACTCCCGTACTACTGGCAAATTTGCCAATGCCGGGCTCGATTTCTGTAGATCTACATAATAAATAAGGAACCCCTCTGCTCCTTTTGCAACAATTACTCATAGTCAAAGCAGATACTAAGGGAATCCGAGATCTGGAACCCTTACCATAGAATTTACATCTTCTGTCATTTCAGGTCTGAATCTGACAATCTTGTGAAAACAGTCTACGGTGGCTTGTACTTAGATAACATGTCAATCCCGACAATACAATCAAAATCAGATAAGCCAAGTACAAAACAGTCTAAATCGATCTCATGTCCTTCAAACTGTAGTATACAATGTTTAACTGAAGTCACATATATCAAACCACTCCCAACGGAGAAGAAATAGACACTACAGTAGACAATGACTCGACAGGCAATGCATGTGTCAATGCAAAACGTTCTGATATGAATGTATGTGATGCACCTGTATCTATCAATACATATGCAGGATACCCGCAAAGAAAACAGTTACCTGCAATCACATCGTCTGGTGCTCTTGGGCTGCTCCTCCGTCAATGCAAAACCTGAGCCTGTTGTCTGGGAGGTTGGCTCACTGTCTGGCCACCTCTGGCTCTAGGTTGGGACTGTGTAGGCGTGGGCTGGAAGGAATGGACAGACGAAACTTGCCTCTCGGGCTGAGTCACTGATGCTGATGACCCTGCACTCTGAAATCTCTGTGCACCTCTCTGGGGACAGACTCTGGCGAAATGTCCCTGTTGCTTACATATGTTACATCTGCCCATCACTCCCTGACACTGCTCTGTGGCATGTCGGCCTCCACAAGTAGTGCAATACACGCCTGTCACATCTGTACTCTGGCCAGGACCTCTCTGTCGTGGCCCGCTGGAGCTCGACGAACTGCTCCCAGCTCTCTTGAACTGCTTACCCTTAGCTTTAAAAAAATCCTTCTTGCCACTACTACTGCTTCCACTATCAAATCGAGGAGGAGGTGGTGGAAACTGGACGGCGGCCTGTGGCGGTCTCTGACTCTGAGCACTATAGGAAGCTCCTCGCTGCCTGATCAAGCCAGCCTCTGCTTTTTTTGCTCTGTTCAGTGCATCAGAAAATGTATTGGGTCGTCCCGTGTTCACCAAAGTAAAAATATCCGGGTTCAAACCATTGATGAACTGGTCCGCGACCGCTTTGTCATTTCCTGCCACGTGTGGTGCAAATCGGAGCAAAGAAGAAAACTTGGCAACATACTCTTCTATGTTCCACTGCCCCTGTCTCAAGTTGGCAAATTCGGCCCCATTGTCTTTTCGATACGACACTGGAAAGAAACGTTGATAAAATTCATCTTTAAATACTTTCCAAGTAATATCGATACCTCTATGCTCCAGGGCTCGTTTCGTTGTAAGCCACCAACTTTTTGCCACTTCTTGTAATTGATGCCCAATCAACTTCACTCTGTTCGTCGGCATAAGCAAGAGATTCAAACAAACTCTATATCGTCTAGCCAGCTCTCACAATCCACTGCATTCTCCGTGCCCTTCAAGGTAGGTGGATGGAATGATTGAAACCTCTTCAACAAAGTCTCCATCGGTGTCGCAGATACGTCCATCTGAGTACCTGACGTACTACCCTGTTCCGGCACTTGACCTGCAGCTGGTTGTGGTATTCTTCTAGGCGGCATATCTGATTATCAAAAGATTAGTACACAATCTATATACAATCTGTCTCAGCCCTCCTCTGATCATATACCTCTGATCCAGAATCGGTTCTGATTCAGTCTTTACAAGTACATGCTGTAAATCAATTCAAATAACAATACGACATGTAATAGGAAAAGCAATAAATCATGCTAGCACATCAAAAGCAAGGAAGAAGACTCGATCTACCCCGCTCTTCCTATCTTATCTCAGTCTAAAGGACCTATCGCTCTGATACCACCTGTTGTGGGGACCGGGCTCTAACTCAGTTCTTTACGGGATTAATCGGATCGTTGTTAGAAAACGTGGGTCATATTTTGCTTTTTAACATTAATTCAAATGTCTATAAACAAGCACAAGGTCTGTATTTATTTATTACACAACATAATATACATGTCTTGTTTTATCCATATTCTACAAACCAGTAATTAAATACATTACATATCAAAAGTACAAACTACTAGTGATCTTCTGCGCCCTTAGTCACCACGCTATCTCGATCTCATCTCTGTCGTGACCCAGATCCTACCCCACCTGTTGTTGTGCACACATACAGACATAACAACAGCCGGAAACTCCGGTGAGAATATATCCCAGTATAAAACATGTATGCATGCTAATACATAATCATAAATCATGCGTGAAAGCAATAACAATGGGCTCCATAGTCTATGAAACCAATCTATATCAACATGCAATTCAAATCAAATAATGTCTTGACTCGACTCGACTCTACTCTAGGGATCCCGGTGTGAATAAGACGTCACTGTCTGTTAGCTACCTCCCAATCGGGGTAACTGTACGTCTTATTCCTAGACTTCGGCCCTGTCTATATCGAATGTCTACAATCGGAGTGAATCTGATCCGAAGCATCGATACCACCGAACGTCTAGTTTGGCAAGTCTGCCAATGACTCTCTATCTCAAATGCTGGAATATAAATCTATAACAAGGCATCATCATATCAAGAGATTAGAATATAAGTCCATAAACAAATCAAAATCATATCAAAAGATAGACTACAATTCTAGTATGTGATTTGGTTGGGAAACTCAAATTGAATCTCATTGAGTTGTGTCTTCCCCAAAAAAACATCAATTATACCTTTCGTCACACAATTTCTATCGTAGTCGAAGTATAGAAGACGAATCGGTCAATATCAAATCTGAAATGGAAATGTTGATACATATTCTATCAATCTCTAATCTCAATCAACACATATCCAATTCAATACTTGACCTCGGTACCATTTGACGGCATAACGACGTAATTTCTCAATACCGGTCAATCCAACTCTCACATATATCAACAATTCATAAGTCTCAACTCATAATCATCATCATAAGCATATGATAGTACTCAAAATCTGCATAACTAACTCTAAACATGCTGGAAAATAGTTACAATAGCATACAACGTCGTTCTTGATCCGGTTGCGTTTCTACGATGTCAATAATCTCAAGAACATATAATTTCAATCATATCAATCTTTCCTCAACTTTCACATTTCAGAACATGTTGAAATTTAAAGATACTTACTCCTTGTAGCCCTTGAAGAGAGGAGCTCAAAACCGAAATCGGATTAAAGTTTGGATGTATGAATCTTTCAAAATCACAATTTAAGAGCCTAAGAAAAGCGAAGCTTTCTCTGGAGTCGTTCGGTTCTGCTGATGAATTGAGGAAGAATGAAACAAATCCATATATATATTGCATGGCTAAGAACACATGGCTCATCCTTTGGAGTACACGTCTCGCGCATATGCGCGACATCACCCGTGCATATGCGCGAGACCTACTGGGCTCGGCAATGCGAATCTTAACACCTCGCGCATATGCGCGCTTCATCTCGCGCATATGCGCCAAAGCTTCTGGAGGTGTCACGCATATGCGCGCCTTATCTCGCGCATGTGCGCCAATGTCTCTGGACATGTCGCGCATATGCGCGCCTTATCTTGCGCATGTGCGCCGATGCTTTGGAATTGTCGCGCATGTGCGCACATTTCTTCGCGCATGTGCGCCATCTGTTCTGTCCTATTTTGAATATTTCCTCATCTCATCTCACTTAATACTTCCCGTTGCATGTCATGCATACTCAAATTTTCCGAGTATCACATCAATGAAGACTAATAATCTCAAGCCTTACATAACACCACCACGATTGGGAGAGTAGGTGGGAGACCTGTTACATCTTATTCACACCGGGATCTCTAGACTTAGATACGAGTCGAGTTAAAGAGTAAGAGTCAGATTTTTATCTGTAATCACTAATGTGTCATAATTACTGATTATGTGTTATGATTGGTATTAAACTGCATGACATGCATGTATACATGTTTTATACTGGGATTTATTTTCACCGGAGTTTCTGGCTGTTGTTGTGTCTGTATGTGTGCATACCAACAGGTAGGGCAGGATCTGGGTCGCAGCAGAAGAGATGAGAGATGGATATAGCGTGGTGATCACGGGCATAGCAGATGTACGATTAGTTGTACTTTTGTCATGTACTGTATTTGAATACTGGTTTTTGAATATGTACTGGACAAGACATGTATATTATGTTTGTAGAAATAAAATAAATGAAGACCTTGTGCAGTTTATATACATTTGAATTAATGTTAAAAGCAAAATTTGACCCACATTTTCTAGCAAAGATCCATCTAATCCCAAAAAGAATCGAGTTAGAGCCCGGGTCCCCACAACAGGTGGTATCAGAGCAGTAGGTTCTGTAGACTGAGATGGAGTAGAATGAGCGGGTAGATCGAGTCTTCTTCCTTGCTTTTGATGTGCTAGCATGATTTATTGCTTTTCCTATTACATGTTGTATGTTATTGAATTGACTTACAGCATGTACTGGTAAAGACTGAATCAGAACCGATTCTGGATCAGAGGTATATGATCAGAGGAGGGCTGAGACAGATTGTATAGATTGTGTACTAATCTTTTGATAATCAGATATGCGCCTAGAAGAATACCACAACCAGCTGCAGGTCAAGTGCCAGAACAGGGTAGTACGTCAGGTACTCAGATGGATGTGACAGCTACACTATGGAGACGTTATTAAAGAGGTTTCAGTCATTCCATCCACCTATCTTGAAGGGCACGGAGAATGCAGTAGATTGTGAGAGCTGGTTAGACGATATAGAGATGATGTTTGAATCTCTTGCCTATACAGATGAATAAAGAGTGAAGTTGATTGGGCATCAATTACAAGAAGTGGCCAAGAGTTGGTGGCTTACGACGAAACGAGCCTTGGAGCATAGAGGTATCAATATTACTTAGAAGGTATTCAAGGATGAATTTTATCAACGTTTCTTTCCAGTCTCCTATCGAAAGACAAAGGAGCCGAATTGCCAACTTGAGACAGGGGCAGTGGAACATAGAAGAGTATGTTGCCAAGTTTTCTTCCTTGCTTTGATTTGTGCCACACGTGGCAGGAAATGATAAAGCGGTCGCCGATCAATTCATCAATGGTTTAAACCTTGATATTTTTACTTTGGTGAACACGGGACGACCCAACACATTTTCTGATGCACTGAACAGAGCGAAAGGAGCAGAGGCTGGCTTGATTAGGCAGCGAGGAGCTTCCTATAGTGCTCAGAGTCAGAGACAGCCACAGCCCGCCGCACAGTTTCCACCACCTCCTCCTCGATTTGATAGTGGAAGCAGTAGTAGTGGCAAGAAAGATTCGTTGAAAGCTAAAGGCAAGCAGTTCAAGAGAGCAGGGAGCAGTTCGTCGAGCTCCAGCGGGTCACGACAGAGAGGTCCTGGCCAGAGTACGGATTTTCAGCTGTGTATGTAGTTCTTGCGGAGGCCGACATGCCACAGAGCAGTGTCCGGGAGTGATGGGCAGATGCAACATATGTAGGCAACATGGACATTTCGCCAAAGTCTGTCCACAGAGAGGTGCACAGAGATTTCAGGGTGCAGGGTCATCTGCATCAGTGACTCAGCCTGAGAGGCAAGCTTCGTCTGTCCATTCCTTTCAGCCAACGCCTACACAGTCCCGGCCTAAAGCCAGAGGTGGCCAGACAATGAGCCAACCTCCCAGGCAACAGGCTCAGGTATTTGCATTGATGGAGGAGCAGGCCAAAGATGTACCAGACGATGTGATTGCAGGTAACTATTTTCTTTGTGGTTATCTTGCTATGTATTGATAGATACAGGTGCATCATATACATTCATATCAGAACGTTTTGCATTGATACATGCATTGCCTGTCGAGTCATTGTGTGGGGACCCGGATGCTAATTCATTCCTTAATCGTCTTTAGGAATAATTCAACCAATTATAATAAACAGGGTCTAATTTATTTTTTTTTAAAATACAAGCGGAAACGTAATGTAATTCAATTCAAATTACATATTAACAAAATATATAAATCTTGTATTATCAACAAGAATTCAACTAGGTTCAACTATATATCAGTGCTGATCCTAAGTTGCTTCGAAGCCCGGATCTCCACGCTATCTAGTCCAGCCTCGTTCTTTCTCGACCCCGATCCTATCCCACCTGTTGCCATGCACACATACAAACAAGACAACAGCCGGATAACTCCGGTGAGAATTACATTCTCAGTATAAATCATGTATACATGCAATCATAAAAACAATATAAAATCATAAACAGATGTCTAACATGTATCAAATTAGAAACATGAATCAAATTCATCACATGTATTATACTCCTAAATATGAATCACTATCAAGAATAAATATTCTAAACATGTACCATCATCAGGAACATAATTCAACATCAAGCAATGAATCACTCTCCGTGATTTCTCAGACTCAGACTCGACTCAGTCTTAATCTAGGGATCCCGTTCGGAATAAGAACATACACCCACCTACACTCTCGATCGGGGTGGTGATATGTTCTTATTCACGGACTTTGGCTCTTTCCATATCGAACACCAGTAATAGAAAAGACTCCAGTTCTATCCACTCCGATATAGCCAAACGTCCGGTGTCCTGACCTAACCATCATGGACTATGGCCCGATCGCCAATATCCTCTCCGCAACAAAGTGCAATGGGCCAGTGACGAGTCCTCACTATCCGGCCCTTCTGTCACAAGATCAAATGTCTACGACTAGGCACATTCGCCTATGACTCAAGACATACATTGTCTATACATCCATAGACCAGAAATATCAATCGTATTTAATTGCAAATAACAATACAATAAAATAAAGTATGTGATTTAGGGAAACTCGAGTCAAACCTCACTCTGATCCCAACTCAACATTATATACCTTTATCTTCTCGGTCAGACGAAGACGAAGTATCGAAGTCAACTCTGTCCATACCCAATCTGATAATGACAATCGAATAGATACAATATCAGTACATAACTCAGTTCAAAACCGTTCTGATCAATAATCAAATCAAAACATAATCGGATCAATGCCAATCGACACACGATACCACAATACAATCTCAACCAATACCGAATCTGATCAATATCAATTTACGGATGTTTCGACGGTATAACAATACAGTCTCGATACCCCGTAAATCCCAACATCTCAGAAATAATACCAGAACTCATAATCAATACCGGTATAACTCATAATTTCAATGATAATACAAATCTGATATCGAATCTCAGTCAAATCGATTCCGAAAATCATAACAATTACAGAAATAGTCTGTTTTAATCTGACTTCAATTATACGATGTCTACTGTATCAGAAACACCATATATGATTCCTATTCAATTCTGACAATATCATAATTTCAAATCATATCTAAATGTAACAAAACTTACGTCCTGTAGAAGCCTGCGTCGATAGGAACACAGTACTGAAGTCGGATTCAAAATCGGACGGGCGGATCGTTCACAAATCACAAATCTATACGCTAAAAGGCGTAAGGATTTCTTAGAGAAAATCCTCGACTCTTCTTGATAAATTTGAAGAAGGAACCTTATATATATATCTCATGCATGTAAAGTATACGTGTCACACTTTTCTTGCATCTCGGTCGGCGCTCGGCTCCTTCATTTAAGTAGCTATAACCTCAATTCTGTCAATTAATCCACTTCTGATTATATGATTAAATCTCGGGCATTACATTTCTCCCCCCCTAAGATCAGATTTCGTCCTCGAAATCATAGGTAATCAAATCAGATAGCCAATCAAATACAGAAGGAGATATACAGAAATGGAATATAAGACTCACCTTAATGAACCAATTCTTGATCTTTATCTCATCTCAGATTCTATTTCAAATAGCTTCTTCAATACTAACACACTCCATTGAACTTTCAACAACGGAATAGTCTTCATTCTGAATTATCTTTCTTCTGCTAATTCTTATTCCAAATCTAGAACAATAATTCAAGAATTATAATATCCTAATACAACTTGAAGTAATTCTGATAGAATCGATATCAGAATACTGGATATACAACATCCGTATATACCAATCAACAGCTCATAACAATTCAACATCAACAGCGGTTATCGATCTGTTTAATTCCAGTTAATTCAATATTCAGTCTTCTGCCTCAAATACCAACGGTCGTCGCCTGATGTTGGCATATTCAATCTGTCGCTTCTGAGCTGTCTTCATTTTCTTCTGAATTAGCTTAACTTTTCCAGTCATATCTCTGATCATATCAGGTCCAAACTCAGGAACCTCAGAGATATTATCTCCAATCAAGAGGAGATCCATGCTTCTTACCATACCATGTCTCAAATGGTGCCATCTCTATACTCGTCGGATGGTCGTGGTCGTACAAAACTAACCACATGGCAATGAATCCTGCCACTTAGTGCTAGAATCAAGCACTACAGCTCTACGCATATCTTCCAGTGTCTGGATAGTCTACTCCGACTATCATCAGTCCGTGGATGATATATGGTATTCAGATGTACCTTCGTACCCAACTCTCGTGTACACTCTGCTAAATTGCAAGTCAATCGAAGTCAGTCTACTATAATCAAATTTGGCATTCTGTATATTCTGATCACTTTTCTGACAGAAATCTCAGTAATCTAATCGTATCTGTACGTCATCCAGTACGATATACATATGCAGATTTGAACAATCGTTCAATCATAACCACATCCTGGTACATTCTTGGCACAATTTCGGTAAGTCTATCACCAGATCCATAGAGTTTACTCCTATCTCTATTCAGGAATCGAATCTGTATATTCAATCTCCTGGTTTCTATTTTCCTGTTTCATCTGTCACGATTTAGACATTTCAATACAAATTCTGACATAACTGATTTCGTTTATTTACATCAAAACTGTCCGTCGAATTATCACACATTTCCTGCTACCAGAATCATACTGAATCTACTACTGTGTGCCTCTAACAATACCTGTTATTTCAAATTCGAAATATCTGGCACAAACAAATCAGCTACTTATATAAAAAAGCATTACCTACCTGGTATTCTGATTGAACACTGTTCTGACTATCGAAATCAAGTTCTGAACAATCAAATTTCGGAACTGCTGTAATTTTCAACATCAGCTGTGAGGCCCGGGGCCGAAGAGGCGGGGGGTGATCGCCGGTGCCATCAGTTGCACGGACAATGAGCGGCTCCTGGCAGGCTTCTAGGTGGAGGAACATGAATGAACCGACCCACACGGGAATGAGAGGGATTCCGAGACTGTTCAATGTAATGGACTGTACATTGAAGAAGGCTTAAAAGATTTGATTTGTACTACTCATATCACGAAGGTGCTTCTTTTCGGTAGCTCATCACATAAGAATTCCAAAGTGAAGCGTGCTTGACTTGGGACAATTTTGGGATGGGTGACCTCCTGGGAAGTTTCCTAGGGTGCGTGTGAGTGAGGACATAAGCACGCGGGAAGACTCGTCTTGATACAGTGAGGACAGTCGTCGAATCTGGGGCGTTACAGTTGGGTATCAGAGCGACCTCTCTTAGTAAGGTGGTTCGGGGACGAACCAATCGGAAGCTGGGGCATGTGAGGCCCGGGGCCGAAGAGGGCGGGGGGTGATCGCCGGTGCCATCAGTTGCACGGACAATGAGCGGCCTGGCAGGCTTCTAGGTGGAGGGAACATGAATAAACCGATCCACACGGGAATGAGAGGGATTCGAGACTTGTTCAATGTAATGGACTGTACAGTTGAAGAAGGCTTAAAAGATTTGATTTGTACTACTCATATCACGAAGGTGCGTCTTTTTTCGGTAGCTCATCACATAAGAACTCCAAAGTTAAGCGTGCTTGACTTGGGGAAATTTTGGGATGAGTGACCTCTGGGAATTTCCTAGGGTGTGTGTGAGTGTGGACATAAGCACGCTGGAAAGACTCGTCTTGGTGCAGTAAGGACAGTCGTCGAATCTGGGGCGTTACATCATCTCTGAGCCGGCTTGAATGTTCTGAAGTTCTGCCATTTTTAATGTCGTTTTCAGCCACTGATCACTGTCTCAACTGTGCTACAATTAATCAGTATACCATCTTCAGATATCACAGACTCTGAATACAATATGTTGCAATCTGGATTCATAGCCGAACAATTCTGTATACAACAATCTCGATTCCCAGAATATTCAATACAGATTTCAACTGTTCGATTCAATCAATCATACGCTGCGAATATATTAAAAAATCGTAGATAAAACGAGCATAAGGTCATCAGAACACTTCGGAACACATGATTTATCAACCCATACACAACTGAAGTATTTCCAGAGAAACACATAATCAGATGTAACTCTAACTCTCAGGCAGTAAATCTTCTAGCTGACATTTCAATTCTTTCAATTCAATCAATATCATTCTGTACAGAAGTCTACAATGAAATTCATACCTGATATCAAATCAAGGCTGAAGTCGCTCTCCCTGATATAAGACAAACCCGGAATTTCATCTGGAACGACTATAGCAACTCTCCTGCTACTGACAAATCATTCCTAGATAGGCTCAACTTCAGTAAGCAACTGAATACATAAGAAATTACTCCATTTTCGATAATCATCGAATCATACATAATACGGATATCAAGGAATTCAAAATCGAGAATCCTTACCGTATATCATTCGTTCATCGGCCATTTCAGGTCCGAATCTTACCATCTCCTGGCAAGAATCTATACTAGTTCTGTACTTGTTAGCATATCAATATCAATAATGTAGTCAGAATCAGACAACACAAGTACAACCAACTCATCAATCTCATTCCCTTTTTACTGTAGTATACAAATATCACAGAATTCACTGATATCAATTCCTCTCCCAAAAGGTACAAAGATCAATACTATAGTAACACAAACTCAACAGGTACAACATATATCAATGCAACTCAGTCAAAGATAATCGTAGGAAATGCATTAGTATATATAACATATGCGACATAATCATAAAAGAACAGATACATGTCACTACATCATCAAGTGCATCTGGGTCTGTTCCTCGATCACTACCACCAGACGTCCTACTCCTGGGAATGTGAAGGGCCTAAAACTCCTTTCTTGAAAATTTGCGGAAAATTAAAAATTTTCTTTTTAAAAGAACTTAAATGGCCTCATTCATAAAATCACTGGTGAATCAAGTTCAATATTTCAAAATATTGCAGCGGAAGAAAATAAAGTTTTGCCAACAACAACGATTTAAAAATATCCAACGACTGATAAAATTGTTTGCGGAAAATAACAACTGCTGCACTGAGGTCCTCGGGTGCCACTACTGCCGACCCAAGCTGGCTCACTGGTCCCCGCCCTCGGCCCTGGCCTCATCAGTACCTACAACAATCAAGTCTAGTGAGCCTAAAGACTCAGCATGCATATATCGCAGGTAACGAGTAAAAATCTGAATTTAAATATGATGATGATAACATCCTGTCCTGAGGCATACTGAAAATAATCTGTACTGAGCAATTATAATACGTGCATAACTGAACTGGAAATCACTGTAAAAATATTTGCTCCTTGGAGCCTGTACTGAAAACTGGTAAAATTTTCTGTTGAGATTATGTTTTACGCCTGTGGCCACTGCACTAAGCTGAACTGATCGGTAACTGGCTACCGGGGAGGCTGAAACTGAACTGAGCTGGCCGGTCACTGGCGACCGGGTGGTACCATACTGAACTGATCGGTCACTGGCGACCGTATAAAATAACACTCCCACATAGTGAATGAACCACAAGCCATATCGCATAAATCTCAAAAATAATCATTTTCTATTTAATGCACGTAAAATAATTAACTGGCATAATGAAAATTCCTGTAATTTTACCAACTGGATTGGATTGGATCGTTCCCAGGCTCGCTGCAACCTAACTGTGCCATGAAAAATATGCAATAGCTTAAACTTGACCAACTATGCAATTTACGTTCAAAAGATGCGACTATGACGCCTAATGACTTCGCATTTAATCATGACTCCGAGCCAACCTGAACCGACACTGAACCGACGTATAGTCATGATTAAAATACGCTGAAAAATCATAAAATAATGCTCCTAAAATGATAGGGTCGAAATCTAGGTGGAATGGAGGCCAAAACACGAAACGCTCTTTCGAGAGTCAATTTGGCACATTGCACCGTAAATTCTCGTACGACCTCAAAAATGATCCAAATGACAACGGTCAAAAACATGACCCTTAACTCAATGAGGCACTGTCCAGTCCAAGGCCATGGGCTAAAAGCCAACCAAGAACTCGAACGAGCCTCTGAACGACACAGCAACTTGCTGTAATTTCCAGCAGCTGCGCAACTACAAGACTTGCGTTGGTTTCGAGACTATCGGCCATTAGGGGGTGAACACCGACCAGACTCTTACCAACATCCCAAGGAATGATTTGAACCATGGCTAAGGGCCCTAGGCCAGCCACAATCCGCATCACACCATAACTCAACCGAAGGGTCCAACCGAGAGCACGTGCATGCGTGTGTAGTGTTTATGCTATGATCGATGTCTTGTCGTTCCATGGCCATTTGATTGACCATGGCACGATCTAGACATCTAGGAGCATGATATGAACCGTGGCTAAGGGCCATAGGCCAACCAAGATCCATACCAAGCAAAAACAAACCAAAAAAGCTGTCCAACCGAAGTAGCCGAAGGGGTATAGGGGCTGTTGTGAATGTTTTGATTAAAACCGATGAACCCATGGACCAAGCACCAAAAGGGCAACTTAGTCACGTCTTAGACTGCTTAGGGAAGGATCCAACCATGCTATAGGCCCTTGGGGCAGCCAAGATCAGATCCTTCCTCCCATGACAACAAACTGAATTTTTCGAACAACATTCTATTCTGCACCTATGGGACTTGCTGTCATTCTGAATTTCCAGCAAGCATGGGGCTGGTTTGAATGGACCAACATGGTCCTAATGCATCCTACTACATGTATAAGCCGCCTTGGGAGCCTGGAGTCGATCCAATACCTGAAACTCACAAACCAAAAGAAACCGTGAAGCTTGCCAAGGAAATCGAAAATTCTGCATGTGTGGTTTCAAAATGTTTTGACATGGATCTCGATTTTTACTTGAATAAACATGATCATGTACTGAAAAATAAATGATAATATGACTTGATTGAGGTTTGAAAGAAATCTAGACATGCCTGGTTTCGTTTCGAAAGAAAACGAACGAAACGACGACGACGCGGCACGGAGGAGGTGGAGCGCTTCTCTTCTACCTTCTTGCTCTCGATTTTTCTTCCTTCTTCTACTGATTACCTCACGTTTTTCTCTAAAAACACTCTGAATTTCGAAAGGGAGGGGGAAATGGTTAGGGGTGAGGAGTGGGTGCAAGATATAAGGAAGAATCAAGACCAAGTTCCATTTTGAATTTTGAATTATGGTTTGATATCAAATGAGTTGGTGGATGCTTCTAGGAGGTAGTGGCCGAAATTTTGCTTATTCTAGTCTAGGATATGTCCATTATTAATTAAATTGTGCTCCCAAAAATCCTAGAATTATCCTACTAATTACATGCAAAGAATTGGTCAAAGTTGATGAGTTGGAAAATGAATCTTCTAGCACTAAGGGTGGCCGAAAAATGCATGATAAAATAAAGGGAAATGTTGATTATCTAGTCAACTAATAATCCTTGAAAGCCTTACTAATCCTTTAAATAATTTAGTGAGCTAACCCCTTAATTTAATAACTTAAATGAGTTCATTTCTTAATCACCTCAAATAATTAAATTAAATCCTCAAACCTCCCTTTCTAACTTAAATGAACTTGGTTGCTAGCTAAATTAACTTCTGGAAATATTTCTCGAATCTTAAATTCTATCTCAAAACTCCAACTCCGGTCCGGCCTCACTGAAAAACTGAAATGCTAAAAATCAAATACTGAACTGAAATAATGAAATAATTAACTCAAATAAATGGCATTTAAATAATCATGCAATGAAGTCAATTAAATTTAAAAATCTAGAATTATGCATGGCTTATACGTCTACTGATATACGGGTTCTACAATCCTTCCCCCCTTAACTAAATTTCGTCCTCGAAATTAGAACTCACCGAATAACTCAGGGTATCGACTTCTCATCTCCGGCTCAGACTCCCACGTAGCTTTCCTCCTCTGAATGGTTGAGCCATTTGACTTTGACTCGCTTAACCAACTTGTTCCGAAGTTCTTCTCCTGTCGTGTCTAGGATCTGCACGGGTCTCTCCTCATAAGATAAGTTTGGAGTAAGCTGCAACGGCTCTAACATTCAGCACATGCGAAGGATTTGACATCTACTTCCTCAGCATGGAGACGTGAAAGACATTGTGTACTCCGGCCAGATTTCGGCGGAAGAGCACACGATAACGCTAGAGTCCCAACTCTATCAAGGATCTCAAACGGTCCAATGACTCTCGGACTGAGCTTTCCCTTTCTTGCCAAATCTCATGACACCCTTCATAGGTGCCACTTTCACGAAGACATGATCGCCCACTGCAAACTCTAACTCTCTCCTCCGCTGATCGGCATAACTCTTCTGTCGACTCTGAGCAGTCCTCATTTATCACGGATCTTGACTTACATCATCTGCTGCCTGCTGAACAATCTCTGGACCCAACTCTGTCTCTCTCCTACTTCATCCCAATGAACAGGAGATCTACACTTGCGGCCATACAGCGCTTCATACGGAGCCATACCTATAGACGACTTGGAAACTGTTGTTATAGGTGAACTCTACCAATGGTAAGTTCGACTCCCAACTCCCAGAGAAATCAATGACGCAAGCGCGAAGAAGATCCTCCAAAATCTGAATAACTCGCTCTGACTGCCCATCCGTCTGCGGATGGAAAGCTGTGCTAAACAGCAACTTCGTACCCAAAGTCGAATGCAAACTCTTCCAAAACGAGGAAGTGAATCTGGGATCTCTGTCGGATACGATAGAAACTGGAATACCGTGGAGTCGGACTATCTCTCGGATATACAGCTCTGCATACTGAACCATGGTGAAGTCGTCTAATAGGCAAGAAGTGCGCTGATTTGGTAAGACGATCTACAATCACCCAGATAGCATTCGATCCTCTGGCTGACCTCGGCAATCCGGTCACAAGTCCATGGTAAGGTCTCCCCACTTCCACTCGGGAATAGGAAGAGGCTTGAGCAAACCTGCTGGTCTCTGATGCTCGGCCTTCACTAACTGGCAAGTCAGGCACTCGGATACCAAAACGCCTGATGTCCTTCTTCATCCCTGGCCACCAATATACAATAGCTGCAGATCTTTGTACATCTTCGTACTCCCAGGTGAATGGAGTACGGGGGACGTATGGGCCTCTGATAACGATTGTCTGCTCGGATAGAATCACTGATAGGAACCCATATCCTATCTCGGTATCTCACAATACCGTCGCTGACTGTATACAAAACACTGCCCTTGGCTTCATCTCTCTTCTTCCACTGTGCTAACTGCTCATCTGCTGCTGACCGCTGCGAATACGGTCAATAAGAGAGGACTGGATAGTCCAGTAGATAAACGAGGAACTCTACCTCGAGGATAAGTCTCAAGATCGAACTTCTGCATCTCAATCTGAAGAGGTTTCTGCATCGTCAAATGAGCCATCACTACGACTTTCCTGCTCAAGCATCCGCAACTACATTAGCTTTACCCGGGTGGTAGCTAATAGTCACAATCGTAGTCTTTCACAAGCTCCAACCAACGCCTCTGACGCATGTTCAGCTCCTTCTGCGTAAAGAAATACTGAGGCTCTTATGGTCGGTAAAGATCTGACCACTTCTCCCCATACAGATAGTGCCTCCAAATCTTCAAAGCAAAAACTACGGCCGCTAACTCCAGATCATGGGTAGGGTAATTCTCTCGTGGATTTTCAGCTGTCGAGAAGCATACGCTATCACTCTCCCATGCTGCATTCAAAACTGCACCTAAACCAAGCTTCGAAGATCGGTATAAAGGACAAACTCACCAGATCTTGACGGTACAACCAAACGGGTGCTGAAGATAAGAGCTTGCTTCAACGTATCGAAGCTCTTCTGACACTCCTCACTCCACACAAACTTCACATTTTTCTTGGTCAGTGCTGTGAGTGGACTTGGCGATAGAGAAGGAATCCCTGGAGAATTCTATAATATCCTGCTAGCCAAGGAAAACTGCGGATCTCAGATGCATTCTGAGGCACAACCCAATCTCTGACTGCTAAATTTTGCGGGGTTACCTCAATACCACTGCTAGAAAACAATTGTGGCCCAAGAACGCCACCTTCTCTAACCAGAATTCGCACTTACTGAACTTTGCGAATAATTTGTGCTTCTGCAATGTCTGTAACACTGTGGTCAGATGCCTGCTGTGCTCCTCCCGATTCTTGGAGTAGACGAGGAATGTCATCTATGAACACTATCACAACTGGTCGAGGTACGGCTGAAATACGCGATTCATTAGATCCATGAAGATCGCTGGCGCATTCGTCAGACCGAACGGCATCACTAGGAACTCGTAGTGGACCATAACGAGTCCTGAAAGCTGTCTTCGAGACATCAGCATCTCTCACCCTCAACTGGTGATAACCGAACGCAGATCTATCTTGGAGAAAATCGAAGCTCCCTGCAACTGGTCAAACAGATCCTCAATCCTCGGCAGTGGGTATTTATTCTTCACTGTAACCCTGTTCAACTCCCGGTAGTCAATGCAAAGCCTCATCGAGCCATCCTTCTTTTTCACAAATAAGACTGGCGCGCCCCATGGAGAAAAGCTCGGGCGAATGAACTCCTTGTCGAGAAGTTCCTGGATCTGCTTCTTAAGCTCTGCCATCTCTGTCGGTGCTAGTCGGTACGGCGCTTTGGATATCGGAGCCGTACCTGGCATAAGCTCAATGGAAAACTCCACCCTCTCTCTCGGGTGGCATACCAGAGACGTCTCCGGGAAAAACGTCTAAGAAATCTCTGACAATCGGAACATCCTGAGGCTGACTGTCTGGGGTTCCTCGGGGACAGATAAAAAGGTCGCTAGAAATGCCCGACACCCTCTATGCATGAGCTTCCTAGCCTGAACATAAGGAATAATGCCCGGTAAAGGAAGTACCTGTCCGGCTCAAATAAGAACCTGCTCCATTCCAGGCGGTCGGACAAGAACGGATCTCGCTGGAAGTCTATCAACACTCTGTTCCTCAATAGCCAGTCCATCCCTAGGATGATGTCAAATTCCGGCATCGGTAGCACAATCAGATCCGCATAAACAAGATTACCGTGCAGCTCAAGGTCTATATCTCGGATAACATGGTAGCTGCCATCTCCTCGCCTGACGGCAACACTACTGAAAAGGCTGTATCTAGCCCAATGGTCTGGATCTTGAGAAAGGTTTGCAAAGACTCTCCGAAATAACTGAGTGAGTGGCCCCTGAATCTATCAAGGCCTTGGTAGCGGAAACCAGATATAAAATTCTCCCTGAAAGAGCGGAGCTCTAAGTTGAATCCCACTACAAGATCTAAACTTATAGACATGCAAAGGTCTAGGTTCCTCTAGCTTAATTTCCCCGAAATAAATCTGAGTAGAGCATGCAATCCTATAACAGTTCTAAGTTCAAAATTCTATATCCCGATTCCCAAAATGCTGAAATTCGAAGAATAACTTAAAGTTTAAGGTACCTGTCAACAACATAGTCTCCGGGTTGGTTTCCGCGGCATGGAGAGCAAAAACTCTGCCTTGGGTAGGCAGATTCCTCTGAGGACACTGCAGCAACATGTGGTCTGGAACTGCCACACTTAAAACACTTTCCTGAGCCAGCCATACATGCTCCAGGATGGCGACGTGAGCACCTGGGACAGACTGGGTGCTCCTGAGTCCTCGGGGCTGGGCGTCCCCGCTGCTCTGCTGCTGCTGCTGGCCTCAGTTCCTGGGCGGTCCATGAAAAGGCCTCTTATTCTGCTGCTGATGCTGATGAGGAGGAGGGCGGTGCGGTGCCTGGACTGGGCGCTTGCCCTGGAGATCCCTCTCGATATCCCGCAGATCCTGCTCTGCGGCTAAGGCCTTGGAGACGGCAACCTCATAAGTAGCAGGGTCAGATACCCCTAACATCCCGGCGCAAGATCGGCCGTAAGACCGACCAGGAAGTGCATCAGCTTGGCTCTGGCATCATTCGCTATCAGGGGCACAAAGTGACAGCCCCTCTCGAAACTTACGGATAAACTCCGTAACCGACATATCCCCCTGTCTCTGACTCATGAACTCGGTGGTCAGCCTGGTGCGAACCTCCTCAGCAAAATACTTGGAGTAGAAAACCTCCGTAAAGCGGGTCCAAGAAAGTGTAGCCAATGTCAGGGCTACGAAGCTCCTTCCCACCATAAGCGGGCGTCTCCAGTGAACAAGTAGGTGGCACATCGGACTCGGTCTGCGTCCCCCAGCTCCATAAAATCGAAGATAACCTCGAGGGATTTGATCCATCCCTCGGCAACCATGGGGTCAGATGCCCAGAGAATTCCTTCGGGCGCATCTTCATGAATCGCTCATACACAGCCTCGGGCCCTTGTGGCCCTGGCTGCGGCTGCTGGCTACGCGCTCGCGGCCATTGCCCCCCGCAAACTGTGCGAAGAACTGTGCCATCCCAGCTAACATCTGGCGAACTCATGTCCGGTGGGGACGGTGGAGGAGGTGGTAGGTCTCCCTCTGGCCTACTGCTCCTTCCATGTCTTCTCGGCGAGGCTCCTCCTCTCTGTTGCGCCTCTAAAATGAGTCTAGGGGACATACTGTCCAACATAAAACCCATACGTAACTAACATGAATAATTCCATAATTTATTTTAAATGAACTCTGAAATACTGAAAATCTGGAAGCATGCTGGACAAACAATTCATGCTTTAACTAAAATGCTGAACAAAATGCTGAACTGAAAAACTTACAGACCGAAGCGTGGATTCGTGAGCTTCTCGCGGTCAGTAGTAGTGAAACCCTATACAGAACCACCGCTCTGATACCAACTGTGAGGGGCCTAAAACTCCTTTCTTTGAAAATTTGCGGAAAATTAAAATTTTCTTTTTAAAAGAACTTAAATGGCCTCATTCATAAAAATCACTGGTGAATCAAGTTCCATATTTCAAAATATTGCAGCGGAAGAAAATTAAAGTTTTGCCATAACAACGATTTTAAAAATATCCAACGACTGATAAAATTGTTTGCGGAAAAAAAAATAACAAACTGTTGCTCTGAGGTCCTCGGGTGCCACTACTTGCCGACCTAAGCTGGCTCACTGGTCCCCGCCCATCGGCCCTGGCCTACATCAGTACTACAACAATCAAGTCTAGTGAGCCTAAAGACTCAGCATGCATAAATCGCATCTAACGAGAAAAAATCTGAATTAAAATATGCATGAGTTAACATATGAAAATAATCTGTACTGAGCAATTATAATACGTGCATAACTGACCTGGAAATCACTGTAAAAATATTTGCTCCTTGGAGCCTGTACTGAAATATCTGGTAAAATTTTCTGTGAGATTATGTTTTACGCCTGTGGCCACTGCACTAGCTGACTGATCGGTAAATGCTACCGGGGAGGCTGAAACTGAACTGAGCTGGCCGGTCACTGGCGACCGGGTGGTACCATACTGAACTGATCGGTCACTTGGCGACCGTATAAATACACCACTCCCACATAGTGAATGACCACAAGCCATATCGCATAAATCTCAAAATAATCATTTTCTATTTAATGCACCGTAAAATTAATTAACTGGCGTAATGACAAATTCCTGTAATTTACCAACTAGATTGGATTGGATCGTTTCCAGATCAGTGCAACCTAACCTGTGCCATGAAAATTATGCACTAGCTTAAACTGACCAACTATGCAATTTACGTTCAAAAGATGCGACTAGACGCCTAATGACTTCGCATTTAATCATGACTCCGAGCCAACCTGAACCGACCACTGACACCGACGTATAGTCATGATTAAAATACGCTGAAAAATCATAAATAATGTTCCTAAATGATAGGGTCGAAATCTAGGTGGAATGGAGGCCAAAACACGAAACGCTGTTTTCGAGAGTCAATTTGGCACATTGCACCGTAAATTCTCGTACGACCTCAAAAATGATCCGAATGATGAACGGTCAAAAACATGACGTTCCCAACTCAATGAGGCACTGTCCAGTCCAAGGCCACGGGCTAAAAGCCAACTAAGAACTCGAACGAGCCTCTGAACCGACACAGCAACTTGCTGTAATTTCCAGCAGCTGCGGCACTACAAGACTTGCGTTGTTTCTCGAGACTATCGGCCATTAGGGGCGTGAACTACAGACCAGAGACTCTACCAACATCCCAAGGAATGATTTGAACCATGGCTAAGGGCCATAGGCCAGCCACAATCCGCATCACACCATAACTCACCGAAGGGTCCAACCGAGAGCATCTTGAATGCGTGTGTAGTGTTTATGCTATGATCGATGGTCTTGCGTCATTCCAGTGGCCATCTTGATTGACCATGGCACGATCTAGACATCTAGGAGCATGATATGAACCGTGGCTAAGGGCCATAGGCCAACCAAGATCCACACCAAGCAAACACAAACCAAAACCAAAAGCTGTCCAACCGAAGTAGCCGAAGGGGTATAGGGGCTGTTGTGACGTTTTGATTAAAAACCGATGAACCATGGACCAAGCCACCAAAAGGGCAACTTAGTCACGTCTTAGACTTGCTAGGGAAGTGATCCAACCATGGCTATAGGCCCTTGGGGCAGCCAAGATCAGATCCTTCCTCCATGACAACAAACTGAATTTTCGAACAACATTTTCTGCACCTTATGGGGACTTGCTGTCATTCTGAATTTCCAGCAAGCATGGGGCTGGTTTGAATGGACCAAAATGGTCCTAATGCATCCTATTACGTGTCTGAGGAGTCGCCTTGCAATCCTGGAGTCGATCCAATACCTGAAACTCACAAACCAAAAGAAACCGTGAAGCTTGCCAAGGAAATCGAAAATTCTGCATGTGTGGTTTCAAAATGTTTTGACATGGATCTCGATTTTTTACTTGAATAAACATGATCATGTACTGAAAATAAATGATAATATGACTTGATTGAGGTTTGAAAGAAATCTAGACATGCCTGGTTTCGTTTTGAAAGAAAACGAACGAAACAACGACGACGCGGCACGGAGGAGGTGTGAGCGCTTCTCTTGTTTACCTTTCTTGCTCTCGATTTTTCTTCCCTTTCTTCCTACTGAATTCCCACGGTTTTCCTCTCTCAAAAACACTCTGAATTTCGTGACTAAGGGAGGGGGGAATGATGGTTAGGAGGGTGAGAGAAGTGGGTGCAAGATATAAGGAAAGAATCAAGACCAAGTCTTCTCATTTTTGAATTTGAATTATGGTTTGATATCAAATGAGTTGGTGGATGCTTCTAGGAGGTAGTGGCCAAAAATTTTGCTTATTTTCTAGTCTATGATATGTCCATTAATTAATTAAATTGTGCTCCCAAAAATCCTAGAATTACCTACTATTACATGCAAAGAATTGGTCAAAGTTGATGAGTTGGAAAATGAATCTTCTAGCACTAAGGGTGGCCCGAAAAATGCATGATAAAATAAAGGTAAATGTTGATTATCTAGTCAACTAATAATCCTTGAAAAACCTTACTAATCCTTTAAATAATTTTAGTAAGCTAACCCCTTAATTAAATAACTTAAATGAGTTTCATGTCTTAATAACCTCAAATAATTAAATTAAATCCCTCAAACCTCCCTTTCTATAACTTAAATGAACTTGGTTGCTAGTTAAATTAACTTCTGGAAATCTATTTCTCGAATCTTAAATTCTATCTCAAAACTCCAACTCCGGTCCGGCCTCACTGAAATAACTGAAATGCTAAAATCAAACTACTGAATTGAAATAATGAATAATTAACTTCAAATAAATGGATTTAAAATAATCATGCAATGAAGTCAATTAAATTTTAAAAATCTAGAATATGCATGGCTTATACGTCTACTGATTTACGGGTTCTACAGTATTGTTGTACTGTATGCTCGATTGACATTGATCAGATAGTATGTTGATTTGAGTATGAATCAGAACAGGTTCTGAATTGAGTTACATATTGATATTGTGTCTGTTCGGTATGTTATTACCAGATTGAGAATGGACAGAGTTGAATTCAGGACTTCGTCTTCGACAGAGCGAGAAGATAAAGGTATAAATTAATGTTGAGTTAGGATTGCACAACTCGAGTGAGGTTTGACTCGAGTTTCCCTAAATCACATATTTATTTATTGCATTGATATTTTGCAATGATTTGACTTGATATGCTTGTGCTATTGATATAGACAGCAGGTATTAGACGAGTGATCTTGTGACAGAAGTACCTGATAGTGGCGGGATCGCCACGGGCACATTGCACGATGTCACAAGATAGGATATTGGTGAAAATGCCAAAGTCTGTGACGGTTAGTTCAAGACACCGAATGTTTGGTTATATCGAGGTAAATAGAATCGGAATTTCTTCTATTACGGAATTCGATATAGGAACACCACATTTGGTTATATCGAGTAAATAAAATCGGAATTTATTCTATTACGGAATTCGATATAGGAACACTACATTTGGTTATATCGAGTAAATAGAATCGGAATTTCTTCTATTACGGAATTTGATATAGGAACACCACATTTGGTTATATCGAGTAAATAGAATCGGAATTTCTTCTATTACGGAATTCGATATAGGAACACCACATTTGGTTATATCGAGTAAATAGAATCGGAATTTCTTCTATTACGGAATTCGATATAGGAACACCACATCTGGAAACCGGGATCCCTAAACTAGGATCGAGTCTAGTCTAAGTCTGAAAGTCACCGATTGTGATTTAATGACTAATGTTGCTTTTTATTCATAGATCGATATGGATTTATGTTCCTGATTATGGTACATGATTAGAATATGATTGGTTATTGATATGGAGACATGTTTCGAATTATGATGCATGCTCTGAATATTTGATTTATGTTTCTGAATTTTGATATAGGTTATGAATGTCGGTTATATGCTTTTATATGGTTTATATGATCGCATGTATACATGATTTATACTTGAATGTAATTCTCACCGGAGTTATCCGGCTGTTGTCTTGTTTGTATGTGTGCATGGCAACAGGTGGAAGAGAATCAGGGTCAAGAGGAGAAAAGAAGCTGGACTAGATAGCGTGGAGATCCGGGTTCAAAAGTAAACTAGGAATCAATCACTTGATAATATATTAGATCGAACCTAGTTGAAGTATTGTGGGAAATACCAAGATTTGTACTTTATGTATAATGTGTATTTCAATTGATTTATCTTACGTTTCCGCATTGTATTTGAAAAAAAAAAATTAGACCCTATTTATTATAATTGATTGAATAAATTCCTAAGAATGATTAAAATTGGAATTAGCATCCGGGTCCCCACAGAATTTGTTAGGCCACAACTAGTAGAAATCTAAGGTATAAGGTTAAAACTTCATATTTTGGGTTTTGTCCAAGTCATTGTGGAAGAGACAAGCCAAAAGCGCCCGAATTTTGTCATGTGTATTGTCATTCCTACAATGACACATTTAGGTCAATTAAGCATAACATTTTATTCTGACCTCTAAATGACATGAAACTAATTGGAGATGCAAGACAAGACATAGGGCTAAAACGTTCATGTTTACCACTTTTTCTGATTATGAAAGGAAGAGCCGTTTCTGGAGCGATCTTTGATGAAACTATGCGCAGAGGCAGAATGGGTGGCTCCCGAGCGGTAAGATCTTACCGCCCGAGCGCCGGTGCACCAAAAGTTCAGTATTTTGGCAGAAAGTTCCGCACTCGAGCGGTAATATGTTACCGCCTGAGCGCCGGATTATATGTGAAAAGATAAGTTTCGAAATCTTTAAGCTTCTTTACCATTCCTTCAACCTCAACTCAGCAAAACACTCGAAAGAAACCAAGAAGCCTTCCTCCAAAAGCTCCTTTCTTCTTTTCCTTCATCATTTTGAAGTTAGAATTTAGTTCTCCATCACAAGAACTTCCTAAGGGTGTAAGTTTTCATCTTTCTTGGTAGTTATACATGTAGAGGAGTAAATTTCACCTAGTAAGACATAGTAACTGAACTATTGACATATTTGACAGCATAAGAAAAAAAACATCGCCTCAAACCAGTATTCGTACACTTAGACTGTAAGTTGGCATGTTCTTGAAGTAATACATTAGTAATATTACGAATTTCAAATGTTTTCCATTGATTATTGCTATATGTACATTGTTAGTATATTTACTAATGAAAACATAGCACCATATTCCATTGTTATTTATTAAATATGAAAGAAAGTCATGAATATTGAAAATGAGTGCTATTTCATGAACATGAACATGAAAGAAAAGAAAAATAACTGATTTTTTGATATGATATATGAGCTTGTTGACATCATGGGTGGTCTTAAGTCAACCACAGTATTACAAGTCAACTAATGAGGCTCAAGTACAAAAATGAACATGAATATACGATATGGTATCACATGGTTTAAAGATTTATTGTTGATCACGACTTGATATGTAATGTACCGTACTTTTAAATTATTTTAAAATTTGCGGAAAAATAAATTTTTTTTAAAATAAATCGTAATTATTCAAATTGCAATAAACAACAACAACCAAAATTTGCAAAGGAAATTGCTAAAACAGCGTAAACAATATCATGAAATCATCGAATTTGAAACAAGCCTCAAGTCCGTAAATAACATCGGCGGTCTTTAGGGTTAGCCTCCTGCTCAGACAGAGCCAGATCATTGGTCCCCATCCCTCGTCTCCTCGTAACTCCACCTCACCTGCATCGATAAAATCTAGTGAGTCTAAAGACCTCAACCTGTATAACTGGAGATAAAATGTAATATGTAATAAAACCACATGCAACTTAAAAGTAGAACGTACTACATAAACTTGAACGTACTAACATAAACATAGACGTGCCACCATTATAAAACTTTTTTTAACATTCTTGCATCATACATACTTGAACATACATAACTTATCATTTTGCTAAGTGATATGTTTCAAAGCAAGTGACCTATACATAAATGTGTTTGATCAGACTAAACCACAGTACTGGGCTGGCAGGGACAATCCACTACCACATACATGAGATCCCGTTAATGCTTTACCACGTGGATTGGTCTGTGGTCATGCTTTACCGATTTCCAATCCTGATCTAAACTCGATCATGCTTCACCAGGGTGTAAAGGTCATCGGCCACGTTCATCGACTTCCAAACCTGTTGTAATTGGTCACAAGACATTTAGCATACCTCAAAAAACATAAAATATTTTCGTTTGCACGTCGAACATACTTACATGGCGTTGTTGGATTCGTTGGATCTCGCTTGGGGCCACGGCTGCACTACTATTATGAGTTCAAGCACTTATCTTTCATAACTTAGACGTATTGATCATGCTCACCCCCAAAAATGATAAATTTCTTTTGACGTTATAAATCTCTCGGGACTCGACCTCGTTTAATCATCGTACTAAACCATGACATCAAACACCAAAACAAATCCCAATATTTTCCCAAACATGGAGGACCAGGACCGGGTACACATCCGGGCCTGGGTCCGTGTAGACTCTGCAAACTTAACCTACGAAATTAACAAAGGCAAGGACCCCGTGTAAGGTTCAGGCTCAGGGTCCGTGTAGACACTGAAATTTCACACCACATAAGAAACAAGGGCACGGACCCCGTGTCAGGGTCCGTCTGCGGGTCCGTGTAGACTATGAAAAATGGTACCAATAGAATTCACTACAATTGTGGCTTAATCCTCCTAACTCGATCGTGCGGACCGCGAACCAACACCTGGGGATCCATCTTAGGATGCTATGGAATGTTTCAAACTCCCAAGACGCCTCAAACCACAATACCAATCAATAAAATTTTGACACCAAAATGCTTCCTACGAGTTCTAGTGTAACCAAGTGACTATCGACACGAAACGAAGCACCAAAAATCATCCCAACATTATACCACAATACATTAACAACAACAGCGATCACCCAAGGTTCCCAACGAAGTCCGACAACATATTAACTTCAATAAACACGTCAGAACGCATTTTCAAAAAATACAGTTTGAGCAGTTCAACGAAAACGATAATAAACTAAACTCGTTTCTTGTCCAAAATTACGGTTACTGTCAAATCGATGATATCAAAATTACTATATTTTATAAGTTGAAAGCTTTTCCACAAAATCGACCGAAACTCGCAGTATTTAAAAATGACAGCAAATTATGAGTTTTCAGATTAAAAATCATTTCAAAATCAATCCAACCAATTTTTGCTCAAAATTTGTATAACATACGTGAATTTTTACACGTAATAAACATAAGAACATGTACTTAACGAGATCGATGCATAAACGAAAGAATATACATGCCCTTTGGTATTTACAATTACCGAACGACGATACCGAAGCGGGGAAGGATGCGAGTGGTGATCCGGGACGAACGTGGCATGATTTTCTTGCTACAAAATGGACGAAAATGTTGGAAAAATACAGAGGAGATGGGCAGCTGCTCTTGATTTTAAAAACCTATGTTTTGCTCTAAAAAAATTGATTTGAAACGAAAGTGAAGTGAAGGAAAAATGTGTGTGTGTGATAGGACTCGTTTTTACGTGTTTTTAGTGTTGTTTTGAGTCGCGTTCATGCATCATATTAGTTTGTTTTAGTTGAATTTTGCAATTTTTTAGCATTATTGAGCATTTGACTAATCTCGTGTATTCTGTGGTTATTTTGTAGGAATTGAACCAAAAAGTGGGAGAAACTTTGGCATAATATCGAAGAGGTCTCGCTTTGACCGCCCCAGCGAGCATTGTGGTCTGGCCGAGGATTATTTTGCGCAAGTGTCTCGCTAGGGCGGTCAAAAGTGACCGCCCCAGCGAAACCTGGGACAAGCTCGAGGAAGCTTATTCGAGGACCTCTCGCTAGGGCGGTCAAAATATACCGCCCTAGCGAGAAGCGAGATTGAGAAAGATTTGTTTCCAAATTTCTAGGGACTCTATCTACACTATAACCTAACACACGAGATCAGCCGTTTTTTTTGACACACTTTATCAGACTTTTCATTAATTTTTCTTGGAGTGGAGCTAGGAGCAAAGGAGATTTCGAAGACCTCGAGATTTCCACGCGTCGTGGCCGTCATCCATCGTCATCTTTAGTATTTTCATTATTCAGTATTTTATTTCTTACATTGATTGTTGGTTTTTATCATGAATTTTCAGTAGCTAAACTCTAGATTTGTTGGGATTTGAGGGGATCCTACCCCGTACCGGTGTGTGAACATTATTTCTCAACGTTTTTATTAGTGATTTGTTTATGCTATTGTTCTTTCGTGTTTCAATCGAAGCCTAGCTAACTTCCTTTGATTATTTCATGTTGTTGATGAGTTCGATAGAATAGTTAACAATACGATCAAATAGTATAAACCACGGATTTACAATTTTAGTAGATATACGGAATTGGGTACGTGTCGATAGTGATAGTTCACCCGAATGAAGCTAGTGGATTTCCATAGACTGTATGCAATCTCTGAACTGTTAATATTTGAGGACAGTTGAGTACTGCATGTTTTTGATTAGTATTAATATAGCTCGACAGAGTATATTAATTAGTCTATGGAATTCCGTCGAACGCATGAGTAAAAGTCGAGTGTAATTAGTTAACACGAGCGGTAGGTGAACTGATAACTTCCCAACAAATTCATTTCTCATTTGATTTAATCCAAATAATCATTGCGTTCTTGAACACGTTTTCTTTGAATTTTAATTATTTTAATTGTTTACTTTACATTAGTTTAATCATCAACTCAATTTATCGTTGCTAAAGACATTTTAATTGAAAATAAAATAGTGTAACGCAGTCCTTGTGGAACGATACTCAGTATTCACTTATGTTTATTAGAACTTGACTATCGTGCACTTGCGTATTTAAATCGAGCTTTCATTATAAAATAAATTTTGGATTATTCACTGTGCAAGTTTGGCTCGATCAAGTTTTTGGCGCCGCTGCCGGGGGACTGTTGATTCACAATTTTTATTTTTCAGTTAAATTCTTTAGTATTATTTATTTTATTGTTATTTGATACTCTCATTGTGTTGCAGATTTTTCTTGTGGTGCATGCGAAGATCACTCGAGTTTAAGCTGAGCCTTTTGACCCCAGAGATCGAACGCACAGCTAGACGTCGACTACAGCAGCAAAGAGCGAAGGGAAAGATAGGAAGGCGATAATACAAAGAGGAGCCAAGGCGGTATACCGATGTTGGATTATGCACAGCCGTCTCTTGATGGAGCACGTCCAAGCATCGTAAGACCAGTCATCCGAGCTAATCAGTTTGAGATTCAAGCCAGCTATCATTCAGATGATTCAGAACACGTCCAATTTGGGGGAAGTGCACTTGACGACCCTAATCTCATATAGTGACTTTCTTGAAATTTGTGATACTTTAAGTTTAATGGCGTGTCTGATGACGCTGTTTTGTTTGCGTTTATTTCCATTTCACTTGAGAGATAAAGCTAGTGTGGGTTAAACTGTTTGCCTTAGGGTCTATTACTACATGGGAAGATATGGCAAAGGCGTTCCTGATCAAGTACTTTCCTCCGTCGAAGACTATGAAGCTCAGAGCCGACATTACTACTTTTGCTCAATATGAGCAAGAGTCACTTTTACGAGGCATGGGAGCGCTACAAGGACTTGTTGAGGAGATGTCCACACCATGAGCTGCCTCTTGGGTTAGTTGTTCAAACTTTCTACTACGGTCTGACTTACTCCTAGCGATAATATGATAGATTGCTGCTGCCTGTGGTAACTTACTGAGAAAGACGGCGGAGGAAGATATGAGTTATTGGAGGATATGGCTGCTAGGTAGCATATCATCCTCAAAACTGATAGGCAGAGGACGAGGGGCTGGATGTTATCAAGTTAATGATTTGTCGGCGGTTTCAGCAAGTAGAGGCTTTGAATAGAAAGATTGATGGGATGAGCATGAGTGGGCGGCTATGCGTCTGCAAAGAAATTTTCTGTGATAAGTGTTGGGTGTGAGCATGATGTGCAGGATTGCCAAGATGGCAACCCATTCTATGTGCCTGAGGGAGCACGGTTTAAAACAAGTGGGATTCTAGAACCGTACCCAAGAACAGGACCCCTATACTCGAACACATATAATCCGGGATGGAGGAATCACCCAAACTTTTCATGGGGAGGTCAAAAACAACCAACATCGCCAACAAAGAGGTCCACCATATGTGATGCACCAAGGATTCAAGCCAGAACCGTCTCGGGAGGAGAAGTCCAATTTAGAGCACATGAGACTAATTTATTTCTGCAACAGAGACGAGATTTCAGAACCAAGAGCATCCATAAAGGGTTTAGAGAAGCACAATTGGACAATTGGCATACGTGATTGCTAATAGGGAGCAAGGAAACTTTACCAAGCAACACGGACAACTAACCAAGGAGAACATGTGAAGGCGATGGAATTTCGTAGTGGAAAAACACTCGGGTCTAATGAGGAAAAAGACCAAGCACGGTGAGGATGAGGTGAAAATCTGAGGACGGTAAGTTTCTAACTCTACATCTACACTATTGCACAGAATAAAATTGTTATCCCTCCACCATTTTCCTGCCAGCAATGAAGAAAAGCTAACTTAGATCACAATTTGGCTAAATTTCTGGATATTTAAAACATTGCATATTAGCATTCCTTTTGCTGATGATTTATTGAATATGCCAAGTTATGCAAATTCTTGAAAGATCTCTTAGCAAATATGCGGAAGCTAGAAGATCATATGACGGTGAATTTGACCGAAAATTGCTCCGCTTTAGTTCAAAAACAAGATGCCTCCCCGAAGCAAAAAGATCCAGGGAGTTTCTCGATACCTTGCATTATTGGTGACATTATTTTCATAAAGCTTTATGTGATCTTGGTGCGAGTATTAATTTGATGCCTTTTTCTGTGTTTAGGAGACTGGGATTAGGTGAACCCAAGCCAACTAGGATGTCGTTGCAGCTGGCTGACAGATCTGTCAAGTATCCACGTGGGGTTATCGAAGATGTTCTGGTGAAAGTGGATAAGTTTATTTTTCCTGCAGACTTTGTGGTACTTGACATGGAGGAAGATTTAGAAATGCCTTTAATCCTAAGGAGACCTTTTCTGGCTACAGGGAAAGCACTAATTGATGTTGAGGAGGGGAAATTGAGACTGAGAGTTGGAGAAGAAGAAATTATTTTTGATGTTTTCAATACTCTCAAGCACACAATGCACAATGATAGTTGCTTTCGTATTGATGTCTTGGATTCGCTTGTTTGTGATTTTGTGCAGGATGGATTGAAAGAACCATTGGAGGCCACTCTCACTACTAAAAAGCAGAAGGACGAGCTAGACGAGGAAAAGATGGAGATGGTGGCTCATTTGAATGCCATTCCACCTTGGAGAAAGCAAGTGAGGCTTAGACTAGAGGAATTGGGAGACAGAAAAGATTTAATGCCTCAAAAGTCAAGCCTAGAGGAGCCACCTACTTTGGAGCTCAAACCATTACCTCCACATCTCAAGTACGTATATCTAGGAGAAAATAATAAATTGCCTGTTATTATTTCCTCTTCTTTGACAGATGATATGGAGAGTAAGATCTTGGGAGTTCTCAAGGAGCATAAAAGAGCGTTCGCTTGGAAGGTTTCGGACATAAAGGGATAAATCCTTTGATCTGCGTGCACAAAATTCTGATGGAAGATAAATACTCACCTCTAGCACAACCACAAAGGAGACTCAATCCAAAGATGCAAGAGGTAGTAAAAGCTGAAACAATTAAACTTCTGGATGCAGGTATTATCTATCCTATCTCTGATAGTGCGTGGGTAAGTCCTGTACAATGTGTGCCTAAAAAGGGTGGGATTACTTTTATTACTAATGAAAAAAATGAGTTGATTCCCACTAGAACTGTTACGGGTTGGCGTGTATGCATAGATTATAGGAAATTGAATGATGCAACCTGTAAAGATCACTTTCCCTTGCCATTTATCGTTCAAATGATTGAACGATTAGCAGGTCATGAATTTTATTGCTTTTTAGATGGATACTCGGGATACAATGAAATCACAATTGCACCTGAGGACCAAGAGAAAACTATTTTCACTTGCCCTTATGGTACTTTTGCGTTTAGGCGTATGCCCTTTGGTTTATGCAATGCACCTGCAACATTTCAAAGATGCAAGACCGCTATCTTTCATGACATGACTGAAAATTTCCTTGAAATCTTTATGGATGACTTCTCTATTTTTGGCTCCTCATTTAATGAATGTTTAGAGAATTTGAACTTGGTGTTAGTTAGATGTGAGGAGAGCAATTTGGTGTTGAATTGGGAGAAATGTCATTTTATGGTTCAAGATGGGATTGTGTTAGGACACAAGGTATCGGAGAATGGAATTGAGGTTGACAAAGCCAAGGTGGAAGTAATCAAAAACTTACCCCCACCTTCATCAATAAAAGGAGTTAGAAGTTTCTTAGGACATGCACCACCACCTCCGCAGCCACGCCGCCGTGCCATGCGAGATCGCCTCGACGAATTGGGCGCTCGGGCCACTTATCATACTGAGTACCAGGCCGTTAATCAAGCCCACATTCAGAACATCGAATACTTGGTGCAGGGGATCTCAACTCATTTGGGCATCGACACGTCCGGACGGCCACCTACACCAGCATACCCGCCACCCTTCCAGTTTCAATACCATTATCCTATGCCCCCAGCGGCTGAAGAGGGAGTCCCACCGCCTGAGAATGAGGAGGAGGACGATTTCTGATTAGGGGAGTTCACTGTTTCCCCTTGCCTTTTATTTTGCATATTCTTTCTTTGCATTTACATTCATGAGTTTTTTTTTATGTTTTTAGTGTTTGTTTCGTTTGTGCACTGAGGGCATTGCACAACTCTAGTATGAGGGGGGTAGATTGTTTTGTTTGCTTAGTTAATTGGTTTTAAATTGTTGCATTTCTTTTATTTGGTGTTGTTTATGGTGAGAAGACATAGTGTATGAGCCAATGATGATGTTGAATTGATAGTATACAAAAGTATTGATTGGGTCACCTCATGAATGGTACTCTTGATTGTTAAAGCATGAATTTTGGCACCAAGTTGAACTTTTGAGCACATATGTGTGGGGACTAGAATTTTGTAGGAATAATGGTGAAATTTGAAGGTTTTGTGTGGTTAACTTTAAAGGCATCATTTATGAGTTGATTTAGCATGTAAACTCGTGAAAATAAGTCACTAATTGGGACCTTGAATGAGAACATGTGATTTGCCTTGAACTTTACATATACCCTTTTTTTTTCAATGCACTGAATTAAAATATCATACTCCTAACCAGCTGTAATCCAAAGTATATATTCTTAGCCTAGGGAGTACACGTGTGAAAATTGTGCATCAAAAAAAAAATATATATATATATATATATATCGAAAAAATATATCGAAAAAGAAAAAATTGGTGGAGATGTAAGGTGAGGGGGAGCCGAAATAAAAGGAAAGAAATTCTATTCCTGGGCTAAAAGTTGGAGATGTAAGGAGACGAGGAAAGTCAGACGAAAAGTCTTGACGATTGTACAATGAAAATGATCGGTGTACTCCCGACTGTTAGCCACTTGAGCTTATTTTCCTTCTTTTCGACACCCTTCTCTGCACTTAAGAATCGAATAAAGTTCAAATTATGGTTAGTGATAAATGGACACGGGGGTGCATGCTAGTGATACTTGTATTGAAGTGCTAATTGAGTTACTCGCATGATCGGATGATTGATCTATTTGAAGTACGAATGACTAGACCCATCATGACACACACACACGTTGAAATTAGTGTCGAGATTTATGTGTAGATGAGAATGAGTATTCGTTTGTGATTCGACTTGATTATGAATTTGTGTGTGGGAAAGTTCACTGAGGCATGAGCATAAGAGTTGTTAACTCACCATTGACATTTACTTGTGTTGGTTATTTCTTTTTGAGTATTTTGTGTTTGTTTTGTTTGTTTAGAATCTCGTTCTTTAACCTATTTTGCTCGAGGGCGAGCAAAAGGTTAGTATGAGGGGGTTGATAGGACTCGTTTTTACGTGTTTTTACTGTTGTTTTTGAGTCGCGTTCATGCATCATATTAGTTTGTTTTAGTTGAATTTTGCAATTTTTTAGCATTATTGAGCATTTGACTAATCTCGTGTATTCTGTGGTTATTTTGTAGGAATTGAACCAAAAAGTGGGAGAAACTTTGGCGTAATATCGAAGAGGTCTCGCTCGGGCGGTCAAAAGTGACCGCCCCAGCGAGCATTGTGGTCTGGCCGAGGATTATTTTGCGCAAGTGTCTTGCTATGGCGGTCAAAAGTGACCGCCCCAGCGAAAACCTGGGACAAGCTCGAGGAAGCTTATTCGAGGACCTCTCGCTAGGGCGGTCAAAATATACCGCCCTAGCGAGAAGCGAGATTGAGAAAGATTTGTTTCCAAATTTCTAGGAACTCTATCCTACACTATAACCTAACACACGAGATCAGCCGTTTTTTGACACACTTTATCAGACTTTTCATTAATTTTTCTTGGAGAGGAGGCTAGGAGCAAAGGAGATTTCGAAGACCTCGAGATTTCCACGCGTCGTGGCCGTCATCCATCGTCATCTTTAGTATTTTCATTATTCATTATTTTATTTCTTACATTGATTGTTGGTTTTTATCATGAATTTGAGTAGCTAAACTCTAGATTTGTTGGGATTTGAGGGGATCCTACCCCGTACTCGGTGTTGAACATTATTTCTCGACGTTTTTGTTAGTGATTTGTTTATGCTATTGTTCTTTCGTGTTTCAATCGAAGCCTAGCTAACTTCCTTTGATTATTTCATGTTGTTGATGAGTTCGATAGAATAGTTAACAATACGATCAAATAGTATAAACCACGGATTTACAATTTTAGTAGATATACGGAATTGGGTACGTGTCGATAGTGATAGTTCACCCGAATGAAAGCTAGTGGATTCCATAGAATGTAATGCAATCTTGAACTGTTAAATATTTGAGGACACTTGAGTACTGCATGTTTTTTATTAGTATTAATATAGCTCGACAGAGTATATTAATTAGTCTAGGGAATTCCGTCGAACGCACGAGTAAAAGTCGAGTGTAATTAGTTAAACACGAGCGGTAGGTGAACTGATAATTCCCAACAAATTCATTTCTCATTTGATTTAATCCAAATTAATCATTGCGTTCTTGAACACGTTTTCTTTGCATTTTAATTATTTTAATTGTTTACTTTACATTAGTTTAATCATCAACTCAATTTATCGTTGCTAAAGAAATTTTAATAGAAAATAAAAATAGTGTAACGCAGTCCTTGTGGAACGATACTCGTATTCACTTACGTTTATTATAACTTGACTATCGTGCACTTGCGATATTTAAATCGAGCTTTCATTTATAAAATAAATTTTGGGATTATTCACTGTGCAAGTTTTGCTCGATCAGTGTGTCGTGTGGTGTGTGTGTGTTAAAGTGTGTGTGCGCGTGTTTTGGTTTAGTTAGGGAAAATTTTTGCTTAATTACCTAATTATCATGCTAATTAAAATACTAACCCAAATAACAAGTTAATTAAGATATTAACCTCTACTAATCTTAAATCAATTACCCTAATTTTAAAAAAAATTCACAAGTGCTAAATCTTTTAAAAAGTTTAAAATCATAAAATCACATAATAATTAAATTAGGCTTTTCAAAAAATGATAAAACTAAATAAATCATTTTAAATATCCCAATCCTACTTAAAATAAAATACCACATTTTAAAATTGCCAAAATCGTCACCGGTCTCTTTTCCTCGATCCCGCGTCGAATCTTGAAAACAATTTAACGTGTATCACATAAACATAAATAATTTAAAATGATGAAATCTCACAAATTATGCATCACTAAATTCAATTTAAACTTGAATAGATAATTTAACAATTTAAATAAATACATGGGTTTTACGTGTACTGAATTTGGGCTTTAAAGTTCCTCCCTCACTTAAATAAATTTTGTCGTCGAAATTAAGTCTTACCAAACAACTCCGGGTAGTGATTCCTTATATCTGTCTCGGTCTCCCAAATGGCCGCTTCCACTGATTGATTCATCCACCGGACTTTGACCAGCTTGGTCACTTTGTTCCGAAGTCTTTTTTTCCTGTCGGTCTAGGATTTGGATTGGTCTTTTTTCCTCATACGACAGATCCGTAGCAAGCTGTAATGGATCATAGCTCCAAATATGCGAGGGATTCGCTAGTTAATTCCTCAGCATTGAAACCTGGAACACATTTTATACACCGGCCAGATTCAGCGATAAGGCTACACGATAAGCTAGTGTCCCAACTCTGTCAAGAATCTCAAACGGTCCGATAAATATCGAACTAAGCTTGCCTCTCTCCCAAACCTCAGAACACCTTTCAAAGTTGCTATCTTTATGAAAACGTGATCACCTACGAAAAACTCATGATCTCTCATCCTCTTGTCAGCATAACTCTTTTGACGAATTTGTGCGGTCTTCATCCTGTTTCGGATCTTGACCCCTACATCTGCATTCTGCTGAACAATCTCTGGACAAAGTTCCGATCTCTCACCGACTTCATCCCAATAAATCAGCGATCTAATCTTCCATCTATACAGTGCCTTGTAGGGAGCCATACCTATAGATGATTGGAAGCTATTATTATAGTTGAACTCTACTAGAGGTAATTTTGATTCCCAATTCTCGTGGAAGTCGATCACACAAGCTCTCCACAAATCTTCCAAAATCCGAATCACTGGCTCAGACTGGCCATCTGTTTAAGGGCGAAATGCAGTACTGAATAGCAACTTCGTCCCCATGGCTGCATGTAGACTCTTTCAGAAGGACGGTGTGAACTTTGGGACCCTGTCAGACACAATAGAAACTGGGATCCCGTGCAATTGGACTATCTCCCTGATATAGAGCTCCGCATATTGCATCATGGAGAAAGTCGTCTTCACCGATAAAAAATGCGCTGACTTAGTAAGTCGATCCACTATAACCCAAACAACCTTGGATCCTCTGACTCACCTTGGCAACCCAACAACGAAGTCCATGGTGATATTCTCCCATTTTCACTCGAGGATAGGGAGCGGCTTAAGCATTCTCGCTGGCCTCCGATGCTCTGCTTTCATTTCCTGACAAGTGAGGCATTCAGATGCAAATCGGCGGATGTCTCGCTTCATACCTAGCCACCAATACAAAATTTGCAAATCCTTGTACATCTTAGTACCTCTTGGATGGATAGAGTACGAATATGTAAGTGCCTCTGACAAAATATCTTCTCTGATCACTAGGCACCCACATCATTCCCTTGTACTTCACAATACCATCAGACACAATGTAGAGTACACTGCCCTTGGCTTCATCCTTCAGTCTCCATTTCTGTAACTGCTCATCTAAAGACTGATCTCTATGGATCCGGTCTAGCAAGGAAGACTGGACTGTCAGATTAGACAGCTTATGAGCTCTACCCCTGGGATAAACCTATAAACCAAACCTCCGAATCTCTGACTGAAGAGATCTATGCACTGAAAAATGTGTTGCGACTGCAACCTTTCTACTCAAGGCATCTGCCATGACATTAGCTTTTCCTGGATGGTAGATAATTACAAAATCGTAGTATTTCACTAATTCCAACCATTGTCTTTGTCTCATATTTAACTCTTTCTGCGTGAAAAAACACTTGAGACTCTTGTGATAAGTATATATCTGGCATTTCTCGCCGTACAAATAATGTTTCCATATCTTCAACGCAAATACAACGACAGCTAACAAAATATCATGAGTCGGGTAGTTCTTCTCATGTACCTTCAACTGTCTGGAGGCATAAGCTATAACCCGACCATGCTGCATCGAAACTGCGCCCAAGCCGATCTTAAAAGCATAGGTGTATATCACAAAATTGCCTTGCTCTGCTGGCATGGCTAACATTGGCGCTGTGATAAGAGCTTGCTTCAAAGTTTAAAAGCTCTTCTGGCATTCATCATACGAATTTATCATTCTTCTTAGTCAACGAAGTGAGTGGCACTGCAATCGAAGAAAATCCCTGAATAAATTTGCTGTAGTAGCCTGCAAGGCCAAGGAAACTGCAGATCTCTGAAGCATTCTTTGGTTCAACCCATTCCTTAACAGCTGCCATTTTAATTGGATACACCTCGACACGACTGCTAGATATAATGTGACCCAAAAATGCTACCTTCTCTAACAAGAATTCACACTTACTAAATTTTGCAAACAACATGCAACTCTGCAAGACCAGCAAAACTGTACCCAATTGTTGACTGTGCTCCTCATGGCTCTTCGAGTAGATGAGAATGTTGTCAATGAACACTATGACGAATTGATCTAGGTAGTGCTTAAATACGCGATTCATCAAGTCCATAAAAATTGCTCGAGCATTCATCAGTCCGAACGGCATCACTAAGAACTTGTAATGCCCATATCTGGTTCTGAAGGCCGTCTTATGAACATCTGCATCTTTTACCTTCAGCTGATGATACCCTTATCAAAGATCTTTCTTATAGAACACTGTATCTCCTTGCAACTGATCAAACAAGTCCTCGATCCTTGGAAGCGGGTATTTGTTCTTGATGGGCACCTTGGTCAACTCTCGGTAATCGATACACAGCCTCATGCTCCCATATTTCTTCTTCACAAAGAGCACTGGTGCGCCCCATGGTGAGAAACTAGGGCGGATGAATTCTTTGTCTAGGAGCTCGTGATTCTGCTGCTTGAGTTCTAACACCTCAGCTGGAGCTAAACGGTACGGTGCCTTTGAGATTGGCACAGTGCCTGGCACAAGGTCAATGGAAAACTCCACCTCTCTCTCTGGTGGAAGGCCTGTGACATAATCTGGGAAAATGCCAGGAAAATCTCTGACTACTAGTACATCAGATATCGAAAAAGTGGGTACGTCAGGTGCGTAAAAGATGCTGGCCAAGAAAGCCTGACTCCCCTTGTTAATAAGTCTTCGTGCTTTGATGCAATAGATCATGCGAGGGAAACTTCTCCATATATCTGGTTCAAAAAAGAAATGCTCCATGCCCGAAGGTCTTACAAACACTGACCTTTAATGAAAATCAATAAGAACTAGTTCTTCGTCAGCCAGTCCATTCCCAAGATGATATCAAATTCTGGCATCGGCAACACGATCAGATCGGCATACACTAGGTGGCCTTTTAGTTCGAGATCGATGTCTCTGACCACGCTAGTAGGTGATAACTCTTCCCCTGATGGGACTGTCACTGAATAGTTAATGTCGAGTCTGAAAGACTGGACGTCCAGATGATTAACAAATGTCTCCGAAAAGAAAGAGTGAGTGGCCCCTGAATCTATCAAGGCCTTCGTGGCTACCATCTTTATGAAAATATTTCGTGAGAGACGTTATCACAACACATAACTTATATCCCGATATTCTAATCTTAACCTCAAGTATAGCAGGAGAAATCTCTACACAAGTTACAAAAAATACTAACTAGCACACTAATAATCCCAAATAAAATTTGAAACAAGCGTAGCAAAAATAATGTGGTGCTGAATTTAATAATTTACCGGTCAACAGGGTTGTGTCTGGGTTTGCCTCCTCTGCCTGCATCGCGAACACTCTATCCTAGGTCGGCTGCCTCCACGGTGGGCAGTCTCTCAGCATATGATCACTGGCTCCGCATTTGAAGCACTCTCTCGATCCCCATAAGCACTGTCCCGGATGCTGGGGGTTGCACTTCGGGCACACCGGGTGCTCTCTCGGCTGCTGAAGGGCCTTCTGCGGAAGAATAGGACCCTTGCCTTTCGGCGGTCCCTGGAATGTCCTCATCCCTTGCTGTCCTTGGAAATGTCTCTTAAACTGGGGTCGCAGCTATTGCTGCTGCTGAGGTGCCTGGTAGGGCCTCATGCCTTGTCTGCCGACCTCTATGTCTCTCTGGTCCTGCTCTGCCGCCAAGGCTGTAGTTACGGCAAACGCATAGGTAGTCGGACCGGCAATTCTCAGATCACAGTGCAAGATCGTCCGCAAACCATCCATTAAATGCCTCAACTTCTCCCGTGCATCATTAACAATTAGGGGCACGAAGTGAAACCCCCTCTCGAACTTCCTCACGAAATCAGCTACACTGCAATCTCAATGACGCAACGTCATGAACTACTTGGTCAGGCGGGAGCGTACTTCCTCAATGAAGTACTTGGAGTAAAAGACCTCCTTAAAGCCATCCTATGACAGAGTCTGCAGATTCACCAACACAGACGCGCTCTCCCACCACAGTCTGGCGTCTCCTATCAGTAAAAATTTGGCGCACCTAACCCTTTCTGTATCCTGCAGCTCCATAAATGCAAAGATTACCTCGATGGACTTAATCCATCCTTCAGCTATCATCGGGTCTGTAGTCCCCGAGAACTCCTTCGGATCCATCCTCCTGAACCTCTCATAGACAGCATCTAGTCTTGGCCTCGCCCCTGTATCCACTGCAGCATTGTTCCCCGCAAACTGTGGAAAGAATGGGTCATCCCTGCAAGCATCTGAGCCTACATTTCTAGGGGTGGACGAGGATGAGTGACCCTCTCCCCATCCTGAGCTTCTCTGTCCTCTTCACCTACTCCACGTGCAACCATACGTTTGGGTGGCATACTGTTCCAAAATTTTCCCAACACGTAAACCCAATATGCATGAACATCATATTAATATCTTAAGATGAACAAATTTTTGAAATTAAACTTATCCACGCTGAAACCATGACTTAATGCTTAATAAATAAAAGAATTTAAAATCTTATAACTTACAGACTTGATGTGTGACTTCTGAGCTCCTCGCAACTGGCAGTAGGCTTAACCATTTACAAGAACACCTCTCTGATACAAACTTTAATGTACCTTAATTTTAAACTATTTTAAAATTTGCAGAAAAATAAAAATTTTCTAAAATAAATCGTAATTATTCAAATTGCAATAAAAAAACCACAACCAAAGTTTGCAAACGCACTTGTTAAAACAACATAAACAATATCATGAAATCATAGTATTTGAAACAAGCATCAAGTCCTTAAAAACATAGGCGGTCTTCGGGTTTAGCCTCCTGCGCAGACCGAGCCAGTTCATTGGTCCCCACCCCTCGTCTCCTCGTACTCGTCCTCACCTGCATCGATCAAGTCTAGTGAGTCTAAAGAATCAACATGTATAAACTCGAGATAACAATTAATACGTAATAAAACAACATGAAACTTAAAAGTAGAACGAACATACATAAACTTGAACGTACTAACATAAACGTATACTACCACTTGATAGGATCAGTTGATAGGTTGAAATGTGTTTAGAAGGGGGGGTTGAATAAGCACTCAAGATTTTTATAATCTTTTCGAATGAAGTGTCAGTTCTGTGAGAAACACAAACTAGGAATCTTTTCAGTCAATGACAATCTGTTTAACTAAAAACAGTTGCGGAAATAAACTGACTGAAAGATAGAATAAATAATAGAAGTAATAACACGAAGATTTAAGGATGTTCGGAGAATGAAATAACTCATACGTCACCCCTTCTATCACAAGGATATGATATGAACTAAAAGACTTTGATCAATACGAAACTTATATAGACCCACTTTAGTTTTGACTTAACACTGCCAAAACTTAAACTCTTAGTTTTCTAAATATCTCACAGTTCTCGACCAAACATAGCACAACTGATCTAGTTAAGATCAAAATAAACAATACAACGATTTTTGCTTGTAAGCTCAAAAGGTAGCCTCAAATGCTACGAATAAATCAGCTAAGTGCGAGCTTTTGATTCTTGAGTGAGAGGTATAAATTCAGCAAGGTAACAGCAAGCTTGAGAATAGATAGATCGATTAGTTCATTGCTCAACTGTTCTTCTCACCTATTTATAGGATTCTCTTCAACGGTAACATTAAATATAATTTGAATCATTATATCCGTAGATTACCACATCAATATTCTTCTGACAATAGTACACTGTAAGCTATGAAATGCGGCGTTCCACAACGATTTGCAGTCTGCTTTGTACTGTTGTCGGTTGAATGTCTTTTTGAACTGATGACGTGTACAGGTGAACGATCAGCTGATAAGTAAAGCTGGTAAGGTCTCAACTGAATATATCAACTGATCAGTCAGTTGTCTTCGATAGTTCAGTTCAGCTGGTTTCAATTGCCTTCGATAAACTGCGCATTAATCTTCAGTTATGAAACTTTTCAGTTCTTGATCAGTTAGTCCGATAAATTTAAACACATAGTTCATCAAACAACTGAAATTAAGTTTCCAAAAATTTCCTCCTTTTTGGTGTTTGATAAAACTTGTAAAGTATGAACTGATCAACTGAACTTAAAATAATCTTCGAATTCATTGTAGATAAAATAATTCTTCTAATGTACAGATTCGTACAAAAAATGAAAATCGGGAACTAATCTATGTACATATTCATACAAAGGATAAAGAATAAAGAATAAAGAATCTTCAACCATTAACTGAAGTCAGTTGATCTTCATATCTTCTTCTTCCCTTTGTTCCCTTTGTCTTATTCTGTTTCTCTAATTTTCCCCTTTTCGTCAAGCACTTCCACTTTCTTTAATAATATTCGAACATCTGTTGCAATATCTTATACGGACATTCATCACAATGTTCTGCAACATATAAACTCTTTTAGTGACTGTATTCTCCAGAAAGTCAAAGCGTCTGCCGACTAATGCTTGAGTTTGGAAATGGGATTCTGTCAACAACCTATCTTTCTTGATTTCTTCCATCTGGAGAAATAGAGAAGTCACACTCTGATTGAGTTCATTCAGTCTCTCCGAGGTAAACTCATTGTTCGAGTTGAGCTTCAAAGTGTGTTCAAGCTGATTTGATTAAATTGCAGAAATAGCATTCATCATACTGACGAGGTTGGACTTTACAGTTTGAAGTTCTTCAAATAGGGCATCGGTGTCTGAAATCCCAGGAGACATGGCTCCAGAACTTTCTGGAATCTGTTCCCTTTCCTGTTGAGTAAATACAATCATCGCACTATCAGTTGGTTCTGTTTCATGCGCAACTATTTGTGAAATATTTTCAGTTGTAAGTTCCTGGGGAGGAGAAGAGACAGTTGGAAGAACAGAAGTAGTACAAGGTTCTTCAGTTGATTGAATAACTGGTTCTTCAGTTGATTCATGAACTGGTTCTTCAGCTGGCACTTCTTCAGTTAAGACTGAGTGCAGCTGAGCCTCTTCAGTTGGTTCCAAAACTGCCTGTTCCGTCAACACTGGTGACTGAACTGGCTCTTCAGTTTCTTCAAAAATGGCCTTCTCGGCCTGTTCTTCAAAACTAACAGCTTGATCAGCTGGTTTCAACAATAATAGGATCAGCTTGTTCTTCAGTAACAATTGGTTGGTCTGCTGGTTTTTCAGATATAACAATATCTACAACTGATCTTGATGTTTCTAGCTGAATATCAGAAGTTACTGATTTGATTGGCCAGTGATAATTCAGCTTCAGAATAAGGCGTTGGATCAGCAGTTGAAGATGGAGGTGCTGAAGATGATGATGGTTGAGCAACTGATGTGGAAGGTTCAGTTGTCTGTTGAGTAATTTCAACAACAATTTCCTTGGATGGCTCTTAAACTGACTGTTCAGCTGGTTTTTCTCTAGTTGATAAATCTTGGGAAGTTGCTGGAACGACTAGTTCTTGATCCATTTACCAGTTTTTGATCTCTATTTGCAATGCGAAAAGATCCGAGTCCAGTTGATTATGCATAGCTGTATCATTGAATCCATTTGGACTTGTAGGATCAAAATTCAGTCGCAGTTCAGCAACTATCTTTTGTAGCTTCTTAGCTGTAAGGCTCGAGATTTATTAATCTTCATTGATGTGATATTCGGAAGATATGAGTATGCATTACATGTAATGAGAAGCACTAAATGAGATTATGAAGTGGTGCATGAAATATAGACCGCACCCGCGGTAAGGAAAGGACCGCACCTGCGGTTGAGCTCATGAATTGTGGAAGAATTACAGTAGCATGAGCGCACCCGCGCTACGAACAAGACCGCACCCGCGGTTGATGGACAGAGAGTTGGAGATTAATTACGGAAGTGACACCGCACCCGCGGTTCTAGACAGAACATGCCCACGGTTCTGCTACAGTGAGGTCAGCGCACCCGCGTTACAGGACTGAGCGCACCCGCGGTCGAAGCTTTCGGAAAAGTTGATGTATATCCTTACACTGAGTGCACCCGCGGTTACTGAATGAGCGCACCCGCGGTGCGACGTGCAGCTTGAAAAATAAGCCACGTTTCCTGGTGTTGCATGCAGTATATATATAGATATACAATCGATTCATTCTTCACAATTCAAAGAGGAATCAAGAAAAGGCTCCGAGGAAGGATTCCAATTTGTGATTGAAAATTTTGGAGATCCATTCCGTCCGATTGTGAATCCGACTTCAGTACTGTGTTCCTATCGACGCAGGCTACAACTGGACGTAAGTTTTGTTACGTTTAGACATGATTTGAATTTATGATATTGTCAGAATTGAATATGAATCAGATATGATGTTTCTGCTACAATAGACATGGTATAACTGAAGTCAGATTAAAGAATAGACTGTTTATGAAATTTTTATGAATTTCAGAGTAGATTTAGTTGAGATTTTATATAAGAGTTGTGTTATTATTCAGATTATGAGTTGTACTGATACTGATTATGAATTTTGGTATTATATCCGTGATGTTGAGATAGACGGGGTTATCGTGACTGTATTGTTATGCCGTCGAAACATCAGTAGATTGATATTGATCAGATTCAGTAATGATTTCGATTGTATCGTGATATCATTGATATGAATTAGATTGTACCTTGTTCAGATATGGATCAGATTTTATACTTATTTGAGTATTGATCAAAACAGGTCTTGAATTGAGTTATATACTGATATGGTATTTATATGATCGTCATTATCAGATATGGATATGGACAGATTGGAATACAAGACTTCGTCTTCATCAGACCGAGAAGAGAAATGTATAAATGGATGTCCATTGGGAGATCGACTTGAGTTAGATTTAACTCGAGTTTCCCTAAATCACATACTTGTATGGTATTGTTTTTATACCTTTGTGTTTTAATGAGTATGTTTATTCTAATGAATTAGAAGTAGAAAGCAGAGAGCTATTAAGTAAGAGTCACTGACAGAGGGGTTAGATTTTGACAGACTTGTCACTGACCCATTGCACATTGTCAGAATAGGCTTAGTCTTGGTAGATACGCCAAGGCACTGGACGTTTGGTATATCGTTATGCTTCAGATACAGATAGCATTCTATTCGATATAGATTAGACCAAAGTCCAGAAATAAGAACGTACCGCCACTGCGACTGGTAGTAGTAGGTGGGAGACTTGTTACGTTCCTATTCACCGGGATCCCTAGATTAGAATGAGAGATGAGTCGAGTTTTAGATATTGAGACTAGAATTTGATTTACAGATCCGTATTGATTTATGTTTCGTAGATTACGATTCATGTTTTATGTACAGACTAGTATGGATATATGTTGTTTGATTAGGCTACATGTGATAAGATATAATTCATGCTTTTATGTTAATTCAGTTAACTGCATGTATACATTATTTATACTGGGATTTTTTCTCACCGGAGTATCCGGCTGTTGTCTTGTTTGTATGTGTGCATGACAACAGGTGGGGCAGGATCAGGGTCAAGAGGATGATGGGAGATCGAGATTAGAGTGGTGATTCCGGATTTGGATGTAGACTTGGTTTAATACTGGAAATTAGTAGTTGAACCTTAGACTAGTTTGAATAATTGTTGTACATTATTGTACTTTTATACTGAGATGTATATTAGTTAAATTCTATTACGTTCCGCGCTTATATTTTAAAAAGAAAAAATTTTTAGACCCTGTTTATCTTAATTGATAATTAAATCCCAAAGATGATTAAGAAGATGATTAGCGTCCGGGTCCCCACAACAGGTGGTATCAGAGCGATAGATCCTTTAGACTGAGATAGAAGAGAATGAGCGGGGTAGATTGAGCTTTCTTTCCTTGCATGTGATTGCTAGCATGAGATTTATTTTAATGTTGATTTACATTGTGTATGCTAGCATGAGATTATGTTTTACTGCTTTAAAATACATGTTTACCTAATTATCTGATTTGAATTGGTAATATGTATTATTGAGTATGAATCAGATCTGATTCATGATCAGTAGTAAGATTATCAGAGAAAGATTGGAACAGATTTGTAGTACTTGAGTACTAATGTTTTATAAGCAGATATACCTCCACGGAGAATTCCAGAAAGGGGTAGTACTTCGACTGAACAGATAGATGTATCAGAAACTCCGATGGAAACACAGATGAAGAGGTTTCAGTCGTTTCAACCGCCGATTTTAAAGGATACTGAGACGCCAGTAGATTGTGAGAATTGGCTTGAAAACATAGAAATGCTATTTGAATTTCTTGGTTTCACAGATGATTGTAGAGTTACACTGATTGGGAACCAGCTAAAAGAGACTGCAAGAAGTTGGTGGCTAATAACCAAAGAAGCTTTGGAACAACGTAGTTCACTAATTACGTGGAAAATTTTTAAGGTTGAATTCTATCAAAGATTTTTCCCCGTATCATACAGACAAGACAAAAGTGCAGAGTTTTCAAATTTGAGACAGGTTCACTTGAGTATTGATGAGTATTTGGGCCAGTTCTTTACCTTGCTACGTTTTGTCCCTCATGTTGCTAGAAATGATGAAGCTATATCTGATCAGTTCATTCAGGGATTGAATTCGGAGATACGTACATTGGTAAATGTGAAACGATCGATTAATTTTGCTGATACCTTGAACATAGCCAAAAGAGCAGAAACAGTTCTGAGAGGACAAAAGAGAGCATCGTATGTTCTTCCAAGATCGAGTTCACGGCAACTGCCCCGCAGAGTTGAGATGGGCAGTAGCAGTAGTGGGACGAAAGAACAGTTACAAGCTCGAAAGAAGCAGTTCAAGAAGTTAGGGAGCGGGTCATCTAGCTCCAGTGGTTCTAGCTCGAATTGCATTGTAGAGTGTTGCAGAACTTGTGGAGGAAGAAATCCTACCGAGCAATTCCAGGGAGTGACTGGTATTTGCAATATCTGCAAACAACATGGACACTTTGCTAAAGTTTGTCCACAGAGAGATTCCCGAAGATTTCAGGGATCAGGACCATCTGGTGGTAGTGACCGAGGAACAGACCCAAGAGGCACTTGATGATATAGTGACAGGTACTGTTCTTTTATGATTATATTGCATAGGTATTGATATATACTAATGCATTCCCTACGATTACCTTTGACTGAGTTGCATTGAGATATGCTGTATCTGTTGAGTCTGATTGTACTGTAGTATTGATTCCCTTACTTGTTGGGAAAGAAAGATTGATATCAGAGATTTCTGTGAAATATTGTATACTACAGTAAGATGAGAATGAGGTCGAGTTAGATTATGATGTACTTGTGTTTCTGATTTGACCGCATTATTGATAGTAATATGCTGAACAAGTACAGAACTATTGTAGATTCCTTCCAGAAAAAAAAAATATAAGATTCAGACCAGATAGGGCTGATGAGTAAAGATTTCACGGTAAGGATTCTAGATTTAGAATTCCTTGGATATCTCTATTGTCTATGACTCGATTATTACAGAAAGGAGCAGATGGCATCCTTATGTATTCAGTAGACATGCTGAAATCGAGACTAGTATTGGCAGATTTGCCAAGTGATGTACGAGTTAGTTGACGTCTTCCTAGATAAGATTTCAGATTTGCTTTATATCAGAAAGATAGATTTCAGAATTGAATTGATACCAGATACTAGTTGTGTTTTAGAATTCAGTACAGAATGATATTGAATGTGCAGAATGTCACTGAATGAAGTGAAAGAATTGAAAGATCAGTAGAAGAGTACGGGCCAGGAGTTACATTTGACTTAGTGTTTCCCGGTGACATATTTCAGTATGTTCAGAGATATTCTGATGATTTCATGCTCGTTGTATCTATGACATTTTGATATATTTGTAGCATCTGATTGACTGAATCGAATATCTGAAGATTGTATTGAATACTCTGAGAACTGTGATTATTGTATACAGAAATTATTCAGATAAGAATCCTGCTTGAAACAGATTATATTCAGAGTATGTGATATCTGAAGTTAGTATACCGATTGATTTTGACACAGTTGAGATTGTGATCAGTGACTGAGAACGATACCGATATCAGAAAGATCAGAAATTGCAGAATGTCAGAAATTTATTTTGATCTTAGTTGGCAGATTTTCGTATAGCGATTGTTGTTTTGTGTCTGCCTGAGTATTGTTATTGTTCTAACACAATATTTGAGACATCTTATATTGTTTGAGGACATATTATATTTGCAGATGATATATAGCAGTTGATCAAAACGACATGAAGACGTGATTGATTGGTCAGAATTGACAATATTGCCAGGAATTGCCGTTTTATGAGTTTACTAAACTCACTAGATCAGTATAGATTATTGATACTATGAATCTGATTTGATAGTACTGTTATTCTGAGTCAGTGTTTGATATAGATTATTCAAACCGAATCAGAGTTGAATTCGAGAACTTCAGTAGATCAGCAATATAATCGGAATGTTCAGAGCTTAATTTCGATAATCAGAGCAGAACATCGATCAAAGTAGCAGATATTGGATTTTGTTACGGTATGAGAATGATTATCTTGTGATGTCAAATATTTCAGAATTTTACAACAGAATTTGATATCGACAATCAAAACCGAATACCAGGTAGGTATTTTTCTTTAATTTATATTATTAACTGATTTTTTTGTACCGAATAGTTCGAATCTGAAATGATCGATAGTGTCTGAAACGCACCGTAGTGGATTCAGTTTTCATTTTGGTGACTGAGAATGTATGATATTCGGACAGATAGTTCTGACCTGGACAGATTAAATCAGTTGTGACAGAATTTGTACTGAAATGTTGGCAGAATTTGTACTGAAATGTCTGAATCGCCAATAAATGAAGATAGAAAGATAGAAATCAGAAGAGTTATTACAGAATTGGTATATTTCTGACTAGACATGGAGAGTATATTTGGATGAATTTCGTAATAATACCACTATAATACTTTCCAGATTGTGATATGATATGATTGTGATTGACAGATTGTTCAATCTATATCTATTATTTTGTACAAGATGACGTACAAACATGACCAGATGACAAAGATCGATGTCAAAGAAATGGTCAGATTGATCAGAATGTAGAACTAGACTATATCAGATTGTGATTTTGATTGAGTTTGTATTGTGGCAGAACGTACCATGAACTCATTCATATATTATCCACCGACTGACAGATAGCCAGAGTGTACTATCCGGATATTGAGAGATATCCAGGGAGTTGTAGTGCTGGATGATAGCACTAGTTAATATGACATATTGTCATCCTATGAATTATAGTATGATAATTGCCATCAGAAGAGTAATGAGATAGTTGCAGATAAGATATTGTACCGTGAGTACCACAGATTTCTTTCAGATAGGGATGATATCTTTGAGGTATATGAACTTTAATCTAAATTGATCAGAGATATGACAAAATAAATGTAGCTAATTCAGAAGAGAATGAAGATAACTCAGACCAGACAGACTTAATACGCCAACAGTCGGATGATGACGATTGGTATTTGGGGCTGAAGATTGAATATATCCTTGACTGGGATAAACAGATTTGATAACAGCTGATGAGATTGATTTGTTATGAGCTATTGATTGGTATACACGGATGTTGTATAGCCAGTATTGTGAGATTGATTCTGTCAGAGTTATTTCGAAGGGTATTATGATATTATACTCTTGAATTATTATTCCAATTTAGAATCACAGATCCGTACAAGAAAGATATTTCAGAATGAAGACTATTCTATTATTGAAAATACAGTAAGTGACAGTGCCTCAAAGAGACTACCTGAAAGACAGAACTTGGCATGAGATTAAGATTTCAGAATGGATTCATTGAGATGAGTTTTGATTTAAACCTGTATACATTTCTTCTGATATATCTGAATTGATTACTTGTGATTTCGAGGACGAAATCATTTCTTAGAGGGGGAGAAATGTAAGGCTCGAGATTTATTAATCTTCATTGATGTGATATTCGGAAGATATGAGTATGCATGACATGTAATGAGAAGCACTAAATGAGATTACGAAGTGGTACATGTAATATAAACCGCACCCGCGGTAAGGAAAGGACCGCACCCGCAGTTGAGCTCATGAATTGTGGAAGAATTACAGTAGCATGAGCGCACCCGCGCTACGAACAAGACCGCACCCGCGGTTGATGGACAGAGAGTTGGAGATTAATTACGGAAGTGACACCGCACCCGCGGTGCTAGACAGACCGCGCCCGCGGTTCTGCTACAGTGAGGTCAGCGCACCCGCGTTACAGGACTGAGCGCACCCGCGGTCGATGCTTTCGGAAAAGTTGATGTATATCCTTACACTGAGCGCACCCGCGGTGCGACGTGCAGCTTGAAAAATAAGCCACGTTTCCTGGTGTTGCATGCAGTATATATATAGATATACAATCGATTCATTCTTCACAATTCAAAGAGGAATCAAGAAAAGGCTCCGAGGAAGGATTCCAATTTGTGATTGAAGATTTTGGAGATCTATCCGTCCGATTGTGAATCCGACTTCAGTACTGTGCTCCTATCGACGCAGGCTACAACTGGACGTAAGTTTTGTTACGTTTAGACATGATTTGAATTTATGATATTGTCATAATTGAATATGAATCAGATATGATGTTTCTGCTACAGTAGACATGGTATAAATGAAGTCAGATTGAAGAATAGACTGTTTATGAAATTGTTATGAATTTCAGAGTTGATTTAGTTGAGATTTTATATCAGAGTTGTGTTATTATTCAGATTATGAGTTGTACTGATACTGATTATGAATTCTGGTATTATATCCGTGATGTTGAGATAGACGAGGTTATCGTGACTGTATTGTTATGCCGTCGAAATATATTGATCAGATTCAGTAATGATTTCGATTGTATCGTGATATCATTGATATGAATTAGATTGTACCTTGTTCAGATATGGATTAGATTATATACTGATTTGAGTATTGATCAGAACAGGTCTTGAATTGAGTTATAGACAGATATGGTATTTATATGATCGTCCTTATAAGATTTGGATATGGACATATTGGAATACAAGACTTCGTCTTTATCTGACCGAGAAGAGAAAGGTATAAATGGATGTTCATGGGAGATCGACTTGAGTTAGATTTAACTCGAGTTTCCCTAAATCACATACTTGTATGGTATTGCTTTTATACCTTTGTGTTTTAATGAGTATGATTATTCTATTGAATTAGAAGTAGAAAGCAGAGAGCTATTAAGTAAGAGTCACTGACAGAGTGGTTAGATTTTGACAGACTTGTCACTGACCCATTGCACATTGTCAGAATAGGCTTAGTCTTGTTAGATACGCCAAGGCACTGGACGTTTGGTATATCGTTATGCTTCAGATACAGATAGCATTCTATTCGATATAGATTAGACCAAAGTCCAGAAATAAGAACGTACCGCCACTGCGACTGGTAGTAGTAGGTGGGGACTTGTTACGTTCTTATTCACCAGGATCCCTAGATTAGAATGAGAGATGAGTCGAGTTTTAGATATTGAGACTAAAATTGATTTACAGATCCGTATAGATTTATGTTTCGTAGATTACGATTCATGTTTTATGTACAGACTAGTATGGATGCATGTTGTTTGATTAGGCTACATGTGATAAGATATAATTCATGCTTTTATGTTAATTCAGTTAATTGCATGTATACATTATTTATACTGGGATTTATTCTCACCGGAGTATCCGGCTGTTGTCTTGTTTGTATGTGTGCATGACAACAGGTGGGGCAGGATCAGGGTCAAGAGGATGATGAGAGATCGAGATTAGAGTGGTGATTCCGGACTTGGATGTAGACTTCGTTTAATACTGTAAATTAGTAGTTGAACCTTAGACTAGTTTGAATAATTGTTGTACATTATTGTACTTTTATACTGAGATGTATATTAGTTAAATTCCATTACGTTCCGCGCTTATATTTTAAAAAGAAAAAATTTTTAGACCCTGTTTATCTTAATTGATAATTAAATCTCAAAGATGATTAAGAAGATGATTAGCGTCCGGGTCCCCGCATTAGCTCTAAGTTGATTAAAAAAGTAATTCTTTTGCTCCAGAGCCTGACAAATTGTAGAAGCCTTGACTCCCTTCAGAACAACAGTCTCCAGATAATAAATTTCTTCAGTTTAGACTTCTTATGAAGCTGTTTAGAAAAGACTTCAGTTCTGAACTTCACCCATTCATTGTAGGCTTTGAGCTTGTTCGCTGCAAATTCATTGATCTCGTGCCAAATAAGATCAATTTGAGTTTGGATGGCATTGGTTGGCCTGGGCTCTTCTTGGATCTTCCCTTGCCTTTAAAGTTATTCAGGGCATGAGGATTGCTCAACCTGTTGTAGTTGCATCAATCTTTTCTCTGATCACTATTCCCTTAGGTCTAGCTGGAGGAAGGGAAGTGTATCCAGAAATAGTGATCAATGGAGCCTTAACTCCAGCAAGCTTCTTCTTGTCACCAAATTCAATGGCTTTCTTTTTGGTAGAATGGTAGATAGAGGCAACTGATCTTCATTTAAAGGTTTCAGTTGGAACAGCTTTAAGTGGAATAGCCTTGATAGGCTGTTGAGCTCCTGACTGCATCAACTTTCAATTGGAATGGTCTCAACTGCAGCATCAGGCTTTGTCTTCAAGGTCGTGGCTTCTTGACGACCTTGGGAGATGTAGTCTTTTCTGAGTCTGTTTCACAGACAATCAATTTACGTTTAAGCACGTTCTTCTGAGTCTCCTTCTGTGATTTCTTAACTGATTTCGGAGCTCCTTCCATCCCAATTTCCTTCTTTACTTGAATAAACTTCTCAAGAGTTATGTCCAGTTTCTGCATGGGTGGTTAGAAATTTTTGGCATTGAAGATTTTCAGTTTCGATGATTTCTCAAAATCATTAGTCACCATCCCTTTTACTTTCAGCACATGGCTGAGCTGTACCGCAAAGCCCTTTGACTGTTGGACGACTGAAACATATTCCTCAGAATGTTGAAAATAATATTCTTCCAGTTCAGTGTTTGTCCAGCCATAATAGCAGTCATGGCCTGAAACTTCTCAAGAGTGAGTGCAGCAAAAGAGCAAGCCTTTGCCAAAAGTCCCTTTGCTACTATATCTGCCAGCAGTTGCACCTCTTGCATTAGTTCCTTCTTGGGATCGGAAACTTTATTTTCCGACCATCAGCAGAGAGTAGGGTTTGAATCTCTTTAACATCAGATGCCTTGAATTCAGAAAGGTTAACTAGCCCATTAGTAGGATGTTGGAAAAGGTTACAGAAGAACTCCTCCTCAATGATCAGCAGCTGACTATTTACAGTAGACGCTATAACTGCCTTCTTGAGTTACATAGCCGGTGACATAGAGTTTCCTGAACCTCTTTGACATTGATTTCTTGGGAAGATAATCTCATAAATTTTTTCAATCCGGCTTCTTCCAGTTTGATGAAGATGATCTTCACAGCTTCATCTGCTACTGTCATAACTGATTCAAAATCGATTGTCATAGCGTTCATAACGTGAGCTTGGATTTTATTTGCCATTTGATTGAATATTTCCTGAGAAAAAAAACTTGAATTTGTTTTTGCTCTGTAAATTTGAAGTAAGCGTAAGGAGATGAACTTAAATGGAGCGGGTATAGTACTAATGTAAGCTGCTGTTTAAATTATTGGACATGTGTCAGTCCAGGAAAATTTGAATTGAAAACTGTGTACGTGTGGTAAAAACGTGTGTATAGAATTCATGGATTATGTGGGTCCACGTTTCCAAATACTATTCATTGAAAGACAGCAATTAATGCTTCAAAAAACTGTCACATCATTTAATATAGAATATTAATTGATTTATTAGTTAACATATTTGAGAAGATCACTTGGGTCAGCAACTTAGTGACCAGTTGAAAACCTTAGTCAGTTCAGTTGAAGACCAACTGACTATTGTCTTCTCAGTTAACCTTTTGATTGATATCCCCCCTTAATAAATGCATATAATAAAATTAAGGGAAAGAAAGACTAAGTCTGAATCAGTGAAGGTCAGATGACTCTTTGTCTTTCTCCTGTCTCTTCAAGTCTTGTCTATAAATAAGATCATTGACAGTTGGTAATGACATCTGAACTCCAATGGATTGTGAAAGCAAGCACACATGTCCCTCATCCTTCATGGACGCCTCAAAATATCTCAGGGATTCAAAAGTGACGCTGAAGAATGAATCTTTAGAAAGTTTATGTCCGTTGGACTACTGCTCAGTGCATTCAGTCAATCAATGATGGAGAGTTTCTTGCTTCTACTAAGTAAAAATCACTTGCATGGAAGCTTAGGAGGCGTGCACATGTTGATCATATAACCGAGTTAGTCAAGGATGATGTGTTGATCAATATTATGCTGTTGAAGGAATGGCACTTGCTTCAGAGAATTTAAATGCCGAAGCCTTCAAGAATTTTAGGAGTCATGACTTGAATAATTGGTTGATGTTATGGCAAGATGCCGTAGGAAGTAGACTGAGTGACGTTGTATGGTATCGATTTTTTTTCTCAATAAAATCTTGATTTGTATTACTGTTGTTGTCTTTTTGTCTTTCTGCAAAACATAACTTTCATCAGTTGATAAATAATTAACAAACTGAATACAAGAACTGATAAATGACTAACTGACATCAGTTGACAAAAAAGTTAACGAACTGAACATAATAACTGATAAATGACTAACTAGCATCAGTAATAAGCATTTAAATAATAAATGACAAACTGAATGAATAGAAATTGACAAAGCAGCAATAAACTGATTAAGATAAATCAATTAAACCAAGTATATTGTGAAAGTGAGAAAACTTAGTCTCTGGCAAAGGTTTGGTGAAGATGTCAGCAGCTTGTTGTTCAGTTGACACATATTCCAGTCTGATAGCTTTCTTCACAGCATGATATCCGAGAAGTGAGGCCTGACATCAATGTGCTTGGTCCTTGAGTGAAGAACTGGATTATGAGTTATTGCAATCGTGCTTGTATTGTCAAAATATATGGGAGATTCTTTAGTATCAATTCCATAATCTTCAGTTGTTGCTGAATCCATAGCAGTTGGGCACCATCAGCTTCCAGCAGCAAGGTATCTGGCTTCATTGTGGAAGTAGCTATGGATTGTTTGCTTCTGCTAACCATGAGATCAGTCTGTCTCATAGAAACTACAAGATCCACTAGTAATTTTACGATCTAGCTTACATCCCGCATAATTTGCATCTGAATATCCAACTAAATTGAAAGAAGAGTCTTTAGTGTACCATAATCCCACATTTTGAGTGCCTTTTAAATATTTTAAAATTCTTTTGGCAACTACAAAATGCGATTGCTTAGGATTTACTTGAAATCTAGCACACATGCAAACATCAAATATAATATCAGGGTGACTAGCAGTTAGGTACAATAATGAACCTATTAAACTTCTGTAGAGTGTCGTCTCAAGTAATATTCCCCCTTGATCATTGTTGTAACACCTTACTGGTTTTAATAAAATAACAGCGGAATTTAAAATTTTCTAAAAAGAAAGAAGGATTTAAAATACATGTCAATGTATAATCAAAAGTATATACATGATCAATCAAATGATACAACAAAATACAAAATATCATTTTTGTGATCATGTCAAAAATGTTAGCTTAACTTCTTCTTCCTTCTCTATATGCATATGACTCCGGCCCACAATCAATGTCCCGGCCCGTCGCTCTTATCTGCATCACATGAAATAACTGAAATGAGTATAAAACTCAGCAAGTGGAACTCTTACATAGCAATGGGTACATATATCATACTCTGTAAAACATGACTTTGAAAACATTAAATACCATCAACTCTAGAAACATGAATAACATAGCAAAACATGAACAATAAAATGGTATTTCTCTTTTCTCTGTTGGATTAATATCTATACAGTATCTCTGGCTCTGTACCTATATCCCATCGATATAAATCGATAACTCTGAGGGATATAAGCCTATGGTCGTTGATCAACTAATTGCATGCAATCTCTGACTATGTATCTATCAATCCATAAAACATTTGAACTCTCTTGGGCATTTTAACAAACACTTTGCATACTTTATCTCTTGTATTCCCTTTTACACAATTGAGACATTCAATTGCCTCTAATATACGACAAGGTATATCTATACATAATATGAATCAAATGGAAGAGAATAACATGTTAAAACATTGGAACACAATACATATACTATCATGTGAGCACAAGGAATGAAACTCCACTTACAACCAATAGAAACCTTGATTCTATACTCTTGGTTGAATTCCTACAACAATAAACCATGTATTGCACCATTAACATCTCAATAATCACAAACTCATATCAATTAATCCATAAAACAAACACAATCACACCAAACCCATGATTTCTCCCAACACCAAAACCAAGAATAAACTATACCAAAAGCTTACCTTAGCTTCCTTGAACCCAAGTAAACCTTGATTTCACTTCAATAATCCAACAAGATGCTTGAATCTAAGAAATAAAAGAAAGGAAATGGAACCCTAACCTTCCCTAGAGCTGAAGAACCGAGAAGTAGGAGAAGAAATGAGGGAAATGGAACAAACTCTTGTATTTAAGCACTTAAATCCAAAAACACGACTTTACTGTTTACGGACCGCGGGTGCGCTAGCCCTTGCACCGCGGGTGCGCTATGCCTTTGGCACCTCATCCAAAAATCTGAAATAGTAGACCGCGGGTGCGCTGCATTTTGGAGTGTGGGTGCACTTTAGTCAGCGCGGGTGCACTACAAATTTGAGTTCGGGTGCACTCTGGTCACCGCGTACTCTGCGCAAGCTTTTCCAAAGATCGCCTCCGAAACGCCTCTTCCCTCAAAATTTGGAAAAATGGTAAACTACAAAGTTGTAGCTCTATGTCTTAGCTTGCATCTCCAATTGGCCTCATGTCATTTGAAAGTTTGAGTAAAAAGTTATGCTAAATCTCCCAACATGTGTCACTAGAGGAACGTCGAAACACACGACACATTTCGGGGCACTTTTGGCTTACCTTCCACAATGTTTAAACAAAACTGAAAATAAGAAAGTTACACCTCTATGTCTTATATAACCACTCCAGTTGGCCTCAACAAATTGGCTCAACATACGAATTATCATGAATTTAATCGTAATGACGCTACAATCAAACTACACAACATCTATCATCAACAATACTATAAATCATAAATCGCCATCCTTAACATCAAAACTATACTTATACTTACCCAAATAGTCAATAATCATACGAAATCTTAAACCGTACCGTACACCAGGCTTGGCTATTACAATCTCCCTCCCTTAAGGGAATTTCGTCCTCGAAATTGACGTCACTACGCAAAAAGCTCGGGATACTTCTCTTTCATCTCATCCTCTGTTTCCCACGTGGCTTCTTCAATCAAATGATTCCTCCAAAAGACTTTAACAATGCCGATCTCTTTGTTTCTCAACACTTTAACTTTGCGATCCAGAATCTGGACTGGAATCTCTTGGTACGTCAAATTCGGCGTCAAATCCAATGGCTCGTGGCGAAGAACATGGGAAGGATTCACAATATACTTCCTTAGCATAGAGACAAGAAAAAAATTATGAACCCAATCAAGATCTGGCGGTAAGGCTAACCTGTAAGCTCGATTCTGTCCAAGATCTCAAATGGGCCAATAAATCTCGGACTCAACTTTCCCTTCTTGCCAAACCGCATCACACCCTTAAGAGGTGCTATCTTCAAGAACACATGGTCGCCCACCTCAAACTGCAACGGCCTACGACGCACATCAGCATAACTCTTCTGTCTCGACTGTGCTATCTTCATCCTCTCTGAATAATAGCAACAACATCAGCTGTCTGTTGGACCAACTCTGGACCCAAAATCTTCCTCTCACCAATCTCGTCCCATACAAGGGCGATGTACACTTTCTGCCATAAAGTGCTTCATACGGTGCCATGCCAATCGTCGCTTGGTAGCTATTATTGTGCGTGAACTCAACCAAAGGCAATTTGGAATCCCAACTACCAGAATAATCGATAGTACAAGCTCTGAGCATATCCTCTAAAATCTGAATAACTCTCTCTGATTGACCGTCACTCTGGGGTGATATGCTGTACTAAATGCTAACCGTGAACCCATAGCTCTGTGCAAACTCTTCCAAAACTCTGAAGTAAATCTAGGGTCACGATCAGACACGATCGACACAGGAACACCATGAAGTCTAACAATCTTTGGTATGTACTCTTCGGCATACTGGTTCATAGTATACGTCGTCTTGACTTGAAGAAAATGCGCTGACTTGGTCAACCGATCAACAATAACACAAATAGAGTTAAAACATTTCTGCGTCCTTGGAAGACCAGTCACGAAGTCCATCTTAATATGCTCCCATTTCCATTGAGGAATCGGTAATGACAGCAATGTCCCAGCAGGTCTCTGATGTTCGATTTTCACCTGCTGACAAGTTAGGCACTGAGAAATAAACATGGCAATATCCTTCTTCATACCTGGCCACCAATAGAGTCTACGAAGATCCTGATACATCTTGATGCTGCCTGGATGTATCAAGTATGGCGCGGTATGTGCCTCTGTCAAGACGTCTCGTCGAATATCATCACCAACAGGAATACATATACGGCCTCTAAAATTCACCAAACCATCTCCATTCAATCCAAACTCTGAATTACCTCTCTCCTCTGCTCTGGCTCTCAACTCTGTCAATTGTAAATCATTGACCTGCTCTCTACGGATCCTGTCCGTCAATGTAGCCTGAATGACCAATGCTGAAAAGCGAGCAATGGTCCCCGGAACAACCAAAGCTATCTCTTCTCGCTGCAAATCTAACAACAATGGCTTCTGAATCAAAGAATTCAAAGAAGAACTCGACTTACGGCTCAAAGCATCTGCTACAACATTTGCCTTCCCTGGGTGATAACTAATCGTCACATCATAATCTTTGACAAGCTCTAACCACCGTCTCTGTCTCATATTGAGTTATTTCTGGGAAAACAAATACTTCAAACTCTTGTGGTCCGTGAAAATTTCACACTTTTCACCATATAAGTAATGTCTCCAGATTTTCAAGGCGGAAACCACAGCTGCCAGCTCCAGATCGTGCGTAGGATAACTTTTCTCGTAGTCCTTACGCATCGGTATAAACAACAAAGTCCTCTGAACCACTGGGCAATGCAAGTACCGGAGCTGTCGTCAATCTATCTTTCAACTCTTGAAATTCTCTTTGGCATTCATTGGACCACTCAAACTTCACAGTCTTTCTCGTCATATTGGTTAACGGCAGGGCAATCTTGGAGAAATCTGAAATAAAACGACGATAATAACCCGCCAAACCAAGAAAACTGCGTACCTCTGATACAGTGGTAGGGATAGGCCATTTCTGAATCGCCTCGATTTTCACTGGATCAACCGCTATATCATCCTTCGAGACAACATGGCTTAAGAAAGAAATCTGCTCCAACTAGAACTCACATTTCTTCAACTTAGCATACAGCCTCTTCTCTCTCAACAATTGAAGAACAACTCTGAGGTGCTCTGCATGAAGCTCTCTGGTCTTGGAGTAAATAAATATGTCATCGATGAAAACAATGACAAAGCTATCCAAATACGGCTTGAACACTCGGTTCATAAGATCCATGAAGACTGAAGGAGCATTAGTCAGACCAAAAGACGTCACAAGAAATTCATAATGACCATACCTGGTCCGAAATGCCGTCTTAGGGATATCAGACTCCCTAACTTTCAACTGATAATAGCCAGATCGCAGATCAATCTTCGAAAAAACGGTAGCCCCTTGCATTTGGTCAAAAAGATCATCTATCCGTGGCAACGGATATTTATTCTTGATAGTCACTTTGTTGATTCTCTATATCAATGCATAGCCGCAAAGACCCGTCTTTCTTTTTGACGAAAAGAACCGGAGCTCCCCATGGCGAAGAACTCGGCCGTATGAAACCTTTATCCAATAGATCTTGCAACTGTGTCTTCAACTCTTTCATCTCTGTTGGGGACATTCTATACGGAGCCTTAGAAATAGGAACCGTACCTGGAACTAGATCAATCACAAACTCCACATCTCTGTCCGGTGGTAAACCCGGCACATCATCCTCAAAAACATCAGGGAATTCTCTCACCACACCAATATCATCAATATTCAATTTCACAATTCTATCCACATCCACAATCGAAGCCAAAATCCCATCACAACCTCTAAACAACAACTTCTTAGCCTCAAGACATGAAATAAAAGGAAGGACCATCGAAGTACCTGCACTGGAGCATACCTTCCCTATTGCCATCATCTGCAAATTTCACCGTCTTAGCAACGCAATCAATCATTGCACGATAGGTTGATAGCCAATCCATGCCAAGTATAATATCAAACGCAACCATAGGGATAATAATCAAATCAGCATAAACCACTCGCTCATCAATTTGAACAGAGCACGCATACACAATAGATGTCGGGCACAACACATCCCCCGAAGGCAATACAACATTAAACTTGAGGGGAATAACAGAAGGAACTATACCCAAAGATCTCAAAAAAAGTTCAGACATAAAAGAATGAGTAGCACCTGTATCAATCAATGTCGTAGCTACTCTGCCTGAAATTAAAATAGTGCTAGAGATCACAGAAGAATCATGGTTTATACCTTCCTTCGTCATGGTGAAGATACGACTTTGCACCTTCTCTTTACTCGAGCCTCTCGGACAATCCTTGGCAATATGGCCTGCAGTGCCACATCTGTAGCAAGTATGAGTACCAAATCTGCACTCTCCCTGATGATGCCTACCGCACTTGGGACACAATGGCTTCTCGGGATCAAATGGAACTGCCGGTGGTTTAGGACTCGGCTCTAACTTGCCTTTCCCTTTGAAACTACCCTTTCCTCTTGAGCAATGGCCTGCTGCCTCGCTTGTCTCTCCCTAGTAATGTCTTTCTCATCTTGCTCGGCCAACAGAGCCTTAGCCACAATCTCTTTGAATGTCACAGCCTTCGACATGTTAATGTCCCTTCTGATTTCTGCTCTAAGGCCTCTAATGAAATGAGCACCTTTGTCTTTGTCATTGGAAGCAATATACGGGGCAAACAGACAGCCCTCCTCGAATTTCAGAATGTACTCATCAACATTCATACCTCCCTGTCGAAGCTCCAAGAACTCAGTCACCTTCCTAGCTCGAAGTGCGTCTGGGAAGTACTTGTCATAGAAAAGATCAGTGAACTCTGACCACTTCAATGCCGGAACATCCACACTAACCTTGGTAGCATTCCACCAAATGCGTGCAGCCTTACCTAACATGAACATTGCACATCCAACTATTTCTTTGTCTGCATAGTTGAGATGATCAAAAATACCCTCAAGTGCCTTGATCCACTCTACTGCAACCAACGGATCAGTGTTTCCTGCAAATTCAGGCGGATCCATCCTCTTGAAAGCAGTAAAGATCCCATCAGTACCAACTGCTTGTGCCACTTGGCCTCTCACTTGACCTCTACCTTGGCCTGTACCTTGCAAACGGAGCAACTGTTGGATCTGCTCACTATGGACCTTGGCTTGCTCTTTCAATAACTTGCCAAACTCATCGACAACTCTAGAGAAAGAACTATCCTCACCCTCTGAAGCCTTTCTCTTAGGAGGCATACTCCTACAATGTGCTCACACAATACATATCAATAGATAACAATGAATAGATGTAGAAGAAGACATACCCGGACTGTTGAAAGTAGACGAAGTCATATGCATTGGTCCAAAGAACGGTGCTCTGACACCACTAAATGTAACACCTCTGATCGGTTTTAATAAAATAACAGCGGAATTTAAAATTTTCTAAAAAGAAAGAAGGATTTAAAATACATGTCAATGTATAATCAAAGTATATACATGATCAATCAAATGATACAAAAAATACAAAATATTATTTTTGTGATCATATCAAAATGCTAGCAAAATAACTTCTTCCTTCCTTCTCTATATGCATATGACTCCGGCCCACAATCAATGTCCCGGCCCGTCGCTCTTATTTGCATCACATGAAATAACTGAAATGAGTATAAAACTCAGCAAGTGGAACTCTTACATACCAGTGGGTACATATATCATACTCTATAAAACATGACTTTGAAAACATTAATACCATCAACTCTAGAAACATGAATAACATAGCAAAACATGAACAATAAGATGGTATTTCTCTTTTCTCTGTTGGATTGATATCTATACAGTATCTCTGGCTCTGTACCTATATCCCATCGATATAAATCGATAACTCTGAGGGATATAAGCCTAAGGTCGTTGATCAACTAATTGCATGCAATCTCTGACTATGTATCTATCAATCCATAAACATTTGAACTCTCTCTTGGGCATTTTAACAAACACTTTGCATACTCTATCTCTTGTATTCCCTTTTACACAATTGAGACATTCAATTGCCTCTAAATACAACAAGGTATATCTATACATAATGAATCAAATGGAAGGGAATAACATGTTAAAACATTGGAACACAATACATATACTATCATGTGAGCACAAGGAATGAAACTCCACTTACAACCAATAGAAACCTTGATTCTATACTCTTGGTTGAATTCCTACAACAATAAACCATGTATTGCACCATTAACATCTCAATAATCAAAACCATATCAATTAATCCATAAAACCAACACAATCACCAAACCCATGATTTCTCCCAACACCAAAACAAAGAATAAACTATACCAAAAGCTTACCTTAGCTTCCTTGAACCCAAGTAAACCTTGATCTCACTTCAAATCCAACAAGATGCTTGAATCTAAGAAATAAAAGAAAGAAAATGGAACCCTAACCTTCCCTAGAGCTGAAG